>NW_006921887.1:339879-372683 GCF_000298275.1 Orycteropus afer afer
CTACTTCCGTAGTGATACTGCCTCGGAAACCCAAGGAGGGGTCGCTATGAGTCGGGTCCGACTCAACAGCACATAACAACAACAACAATCTGTTTTTACTCTTGGTGTGGTAGTTAAGTTTGTGTGTCAACTTGGCTGGGCCTGGTTGAGTGGCTGGGCAGCTAGTGGTAGTTATTCCCAATGATGAGACTGGCAATCAACTCTATCGTGGGACCCACCACAAGCAGCTGAGTAGCTGCTTTAGGGATGTGGTCTGCTTCCCTAATAAAAGAAACAGCTTTTATTTGTTGACCTAGGGCTTGTTAGCCTCAGCAGCCAGAAGCTGCCTGAGGGAACAGATGCCTCTAGCTTCAGTGGGCCAGGAGCAAGAGGCAGAGCTGAAGCCCAAGGTTGAGGGGCTTTCACACAACTTCTAGAGCCTGGCACTTTGAACTCAGACTTAAAGCCTCCCAAACTATGTGAGAATAAACTCCTGTTTGTTCAAGCCATCCCATTTGTGGTATTTCTGTTAGAGCGGTACTAGGTAATCAAAACACTTGATGTTTGTCAAATGGTCATTTTTTCACTGTTTATTTGATTTTGTCTTTTAAAAATTCAGAAATGAAAAAGGATTGCCTTCTGTATCACTAATTTTTGTTCTCTTTCAGTAAAGCTTTCAGATTTGAAATTAATGACAACCAGCTCTACAAAAATTTAAGACGTCATTCTTGATAAGTCTTCGTTATTTGACTTGAATGCATCTTTTCAGAATTATTTATCTAAAAATGACTCTAGAATGTTGGGGCTAGCTCTAGGATTGTTTAAAGTTTTTTGGTGAAAGTTTGGAAGTGGCTGATTTTATAAACTAAAGCATATAGTTACATAATTTCAGCAGAGTCAGATGGAAAGTGGTACCCTCTTATTCCCTTGTTCTGGACTGTCTTCTTCTTCCCTCCTCTATTACCCTACTCTTACCTCATTTTTCTAAGCTCTGTTCTAGCTGTGTCTTTTACAACTGCTTAAATAACGTCAGGAAATGAATGTCATTCCTGTATTAGTAATTGCTGTTATTTCCATGGGTTTTTCTGTCAGTTTCTTCTTAGTGCCAATCCATGTTTTTCATAAGTGTACTTTTAAAACAAGTGTATATATCTGGCATTCCTGGTGGCACAGTCGTTAAAGCACTTGACTGCTAACCATAAGGTTGGCTGTTTGAACACATCAGCCGCTCTGATGGAAGATACAGCAGTCTACTTCCATAAAGATTTACAGCCTTGGAAACCCTATCAGGCAGTTCTATCCTGCCCTACAGTGTCGCTTTGTAGGAATCTACTTGATGTCACTGGTTTTGGGGTATTTATTTGAGATGGTCATATGTGAGTAGTAAGTAGGACGTCTGGATATTAGAATGATATATATGTGGTATGCTCATACGCATATTTGTGTATGTTGTATATGTGCTGTCGAGTGGGTGTCGACCCATAGTGACCCTATGTACAGCAGAACCAAACTGCCCAGTCCTATACCATCCTCACAGTCGTTGGCTATGCCTGAGCCCATTGTTGCAGCTACTGTATCAATAATATAAACATATGTATTACTATATCTGCAATTATAATAAGTAGAGTTTTTCTTGGGAAAAAAAAAACTTTCAGTGCTTATGTTCATTTCAGCATCCCATGTTGATATCTTTTGGCTTTATTTATATCTTAGGATCTATATCCATTATTATTTTAGTAAAGTACCAATTTTGGTTTTATTTTAAACCTCTGCTATAGCAAGGAGCTCTGGTGGTGTAGTGCCTAAGCCATTTGACTACTAACCAGAGGCTGGCAGTTCAAACCCTCCAGCCACTTCTCGGAAGGAATATTGGGCAATCTACTTCTGTAGTGATACTGCTTCGGAAACCCAAGGTGGGGTCACCGTGAGTTGCATCCAACTCAAAGGCAGTGAGTAATTCGTAGGTCCACAATTCATGATAAAGATCATATCCCTTCTATCTAGTACAGTGTCTAGTTCATAAAAGCAAACATATTAAATGCTTATTGAATGAAGTGAGACTATATTGTCATCATGTTCAGAAAGGTTTTTGTGAGCAGATTAAAGTTGTGTACTCATCTTTTATATTCCCACCGGTATACCATAGCTCCAGAGCTACATTATTTTCAACTTACTATTCCCTAAGGTGGGAACTCTGGTGGCGCAGTGTCTAAGGCATCTGACTGCTAACCAGAAGGGTGGTGGTTCAAACCCACCAGCTACTTCTCAGAAGGAAGACTGGGCAATCTACTTCCGTAGTGATACTGCCTTGGAAACTGAGGAGGGGTCGCTATGAGTTGAATCAACTTGACAGCAGTGAGTTTGTTTTGTTGTTGTTGTTCCCTAAACTTATAATAACTTTCTTTACTCTGTCAACTACCTGGTTTTTGTTAAGATCCAAAGACTACTTATATTCATTTCTGTGTGGTTTCCCCTTTACCCTTATTTTGCTTGAAGCTGCTAAAAGATTGGTTCAGTATCAGTCCCATTCTCATCCTGATTCTGTCAGTTTCCCAGTCTTTTCCCTATCACATTGTTTTCTTCCTTACCATTGAGGGGAATAAAAACTCTTCTATTAAAATATGTTTTAGTATATTAAATGCCAAAAATAATCTTTATTGTTAAAATAATATTTACTCAGAATATTACCACATTATACTTACATGTACAGTTGGTCTCTAAATTAAAATAGTAAAGTTATGAGATCCTTAAGACTCACATGATCATCAGTGTCTAAAAATACCTTAGCTTTACATCCAAGGAAACGAAATTTTTCTCCTTCCTCTCCCTAGATCCCCTAATTAGTGTTTCATTTTTCATTAGTTATACACTCAACTAACTGCTTTCAAAAAACATCTCATACCATTTATTATTTGAGATCATGCCTATACAGAGCAATAATTGCTGATAGTTGTCTTTGGGAATATGTACTTATCTGGCATTTCTAATAGTCAAAATCTATTAACCTATGTTGTTCAAGTAATAACTGATGGTTGAAGTCCTTGTTAGAAGCAGTTATTTCACTTCAGTTATCTTCTGTAGTAATTACACTACTAAATGCTTATCACTAGCTGGTTATTGCCTTTTTTGTAGCACTGAACTGTCTAGTAGTATTAAGCATTTCTCATCTTCTGTAAGTTTGGGAGAAAGTACTGTTTATGAGAGTGAATTTTTGGCTTAGTTTATGGATGCCTAAAGTGAGGAATTCTCAGTGTATTTTCTCTAAAATAGGTGGGCCTATAATGTTCTGGTAGCATAGTGGCTAAAGCACTTGACTGCTAACCAGAAGGCTGGCGGTTCAAACCCACCAGCCACTCCTCGGAAGGAAGGTTGGGCAATCCTACTTCCGTAGTGATACTGCCTTGGAAACCCAAGGAGAGGTCGCTACGAGTCGTGGCCAACTTGACAGCACATAACAACAACAATACTTAATAATGCTGCCCTAGAGATTTATGTTTTTTTTAACAGTTTCATAAAATTCCTTTAAAAAAAAAAAACTCAAATATCCAGTATTTTTTAGGATTTTAGAGTCACTGCTGCTTTTGGATATGTTTTCAGAATGTTTATTTTAAGAGTTGGCATAATATGAACCTTGCTGTTGCTGAACTGTAGAGCAGTATTTTGAAAATTTGTGATCATGATTCTCATTCTTAGAATATCTTATCCGAATTTTGCTTAGTAAATAATTGATATTAATATTGATTTTAAAAGATACGTTAAGTAGAACTTTTTTCATAAAAATTAAATTTATTAAAGGTTGCTAGAAGTCTTCTTTCCATTACATTTCATTTCTCAAATTCACCAAGGACATAGCTTTTATGTTGTTGCTGTTGTTGTTGTTAGGTGCCATTAAGTCGGTTCTAAGTCATAGAGATTCTGTGTACAACAGAACAAAATTCTGCCTGGTCCTACACCACCCTCCCAGTTGTGTTTGAGCCCATTGTTGGAGCCACCTTATCAATCCATCTCATTAAAGGTCTTCCTCTTTTTCTCTGACTCTCTCCTTTACCAAGCACAATGTCCTTCCCTACTGGTCCCTCCTGATAACAGGCCAAAGTACTGAGACAGAGTACTTTGCTTCTGTAGTCCTATCTGTTGTCTTATCTGCTGAAAATGTGTATATGATTAAGGAACAAGGAACTAGCAAATACTAATTATGACATTGCTCTTATCTAAGAAGAAATAGTCATTACTCTCATACACTGAATTCTGTCTTCATCTTTAAAAAGTTCAAAAAATCTTGCCTTCCTCCAATGTATACACAAAGGCCTAGTGCATATATTAAGGTAATTAATAACAACTTGATACAATATGTGTAGTTGTTTAGGAAATTGGTATTTAATATGGATTCCCTCTACCACCCACAAAAATTTGCATTCTCTGACTTCCAATGTACTGACTTCTGAAATTCTTCTTTAAATCCACTGTGAATAATTGTAGTAGAAAAAGTACTGGAATCAGAACCTTGAAGAAGTCCTAACATTTGAAAGCCATAGTTCATTTCCTTTTAGAATAGAGTAATCACTTTCTTGCCTACTTGATACAGTTGTGAGAACCAAAGGGTGTTATTGTTACAGTAAGAACTAAAAATACAATTTTTCACACAAAGAAATAGAGTGATTCAATTTTTTACTCAATTTATCTAATGCAGAAAGTAGTTTGTTAAAACACTTTCATGTGTCTTTATATCATTCAGTATATATTTGAAGGTACTGCTTATCACCATTTATTTTTCTCACTATGTATACATAGCAAGTCAATATTTGATCTTTTGATCTCTACTTCCTACTTTTGGTGTTTAGCAGTAGATTATCATTTGCATAATAATGTGCCTAGAAAGCATTTTTAAAATAGTTCATTCTCATAGTAATTTCCCAGCTGCACATTGATGAAATCTTTGTAGTGTAAAAATTATCAAAACTGTTACGCTTAGAAATAGACTTAAGATTTTTCTTTAAAAGCTTTCCTTTTGCGTGCTTCGTTTGTAATATCATTATTTTAGTTGTTAGAAACCAACTCCTTGGTGTTTTATCTTTCTTAAATGAACCCCTTTGCATTGACTTAAACTGTACAGGCTATAACTAGAGGGTGAGGGGCACCTTGTACCATTTTAACAAAATATGACATATAGCGACCCCCATTGGGTTTCCAATGCGGTAAATCTTTACGAAAGTAGATTGTGCCGTCTTCCTTCCATGGAGTGACTGGTGAGTTTGAACCGCCAACCTTCTGGTTAGCAGTCAAATGCCTCAGGCACTGCGCCACCATAGCTCCTTTGATATAGCCCAAGAGTCAGCAAAATTTTTCTTTAAAAGACCACATAGTGTATATTTTAGGGTTTGCAGACCACTCAACTCTAATACTGCAATGTGAAAGCAGTCATAGACGATATGTATGTAAATGAATTTATAGGGCTTTGTAAACTTTGTATACGGAACAGAGGGTGGGCCAAATCTGGCTGCATAGGCTGTAGTTAGCTGAACCTTGATACAGATGATAAAGTTAAAGCTTTGTATAGGTGACCACAACAGAAATAATGAGAATGTTCATGCTTTGTGAAGAACACAACCAATGTCCCTGAACAATTTATATAAAAATTATTGAATAGGAACCTAAACTGCTTTGTAAACCTTCACCAAAAACATAAATACAATATTAGTTTAAAAAAAAAAAAAAAAACTTTATGTAGGTGAATACAAGTAACTACATTTTTTTAAAAATGATTCTGGTGAAAGTTTACAGAGCAAATTCACTTTCCATACAGCAGCTCACATTCACTTTGTCTCATGACATTGACTGCAATTTCCCACAATGCAACAGTTCCCCGTCTATGTCCTCCCCATAGTTACATTTCTTGTGTCCTTCCCTCCCATGCACTCCTGCCCCCCGAGCTGTCTCCCTGTGCATACACAGCCCTTCTGTTCTCCCATGATTCATCTCTCCAAGGACTGTATCTACCCAGTGTAAATATTCAGCTCATTTACCTGTTTTCTGCTTGGCTGGAAGCCACAGGAGTGGATTCAGTTCCAGACCTGAAGGGCAGCTAGGGGCTATAGTCTCAGTGGTTCCATCAGGCTCTATCAGACCAGCATACCTGGTTCTTTTTTTTTTTTCAAATGATTTTGAGTTTTGTTCTACATTGTTCTCCCACTCTATATCCAGGATCCTCCTACATAGATCCCCTTCTGAGTGGTTGACAGTGGTAGCTGGGCACCCTCTAGTTCTTCTGGTCTAGTAGTTGTATAAGCTGAGGATCGCATGGTGTATGACTACTACATTATTTATTCTGTGGCAGATGAGACCTAAAATTTGCATCTCCTACTGCCTTTGGAGCATGTATGTTTATATAAAAAGAGAAATCTAAGCAGAGTTTTGATTTGTATTTCTGGTTCTTATTTAATATTTGTAAGTGTAGTATGAAGTTACGAGTCCCTAGGCAGCACAGATGGTTAAGTTTCCAACTACTAACAAAAAGTTTTGTGGTTAAATTCACCTAGCAGCACCTCAGAAGACAAGCCTAGCAGCCTCTTTCCAGAAGGAACTATTCTGAACACATGAGGTTGTTTTGAGTCAGAATTGACTTGACGGTAACTAACAACAATAGTAGCAAGTTTGTCAAGTATATAGCGTGAAGTTAGCCAAGTATACTACTTGTCGTCGTTGTTGTTTGTTATGTGCCGTCGAGTCAGACCCGACTCATACTTACATACTATTAGTGAAAAAGATGTCACTTTGAAGACTAGGGTATACCTAATCCAAGCCGTGGCATTTTCAATCACCTCATATGCATGGGAGAGTTGAACAATAATTGAGGCCAAAGAAGAATTGATGCTTTTGAATTGTGGTGTTGGTGAAGAATACTGAAAGTACCATAGACTGCCAAAACAGTGAACAAATCTGTCATGGAAGAAGTGCAGCTGGAATGCTCCTTAGAAGTAAGAATGGCCAGACTCCATCTTTCTTAACTTTGGTCATGTTGTCAGAAGGGACCAGTCCCTGGAGAAGGATATCATGTGTAGTAAAGTCAAAGGTCAAAGAAAAAAGGGAAGACCCTCCCAAGATGGATCGACACAGTGACTGCAGTGATGAGTTGAAGCACAGCAGAGATTGTGAGAATGGTGCAGGACCAGGCAAAGTTGTGTTCTGTTGTACATAGGATCGCTGTGAGTCACAATCAGCTCAGCAGCACCTAACAATAATATTAGTGAGTATTAATTTTCAAGTAGTATGTATGTGTGTGTGTGTGTATACGGACTTACTTAAGTTGCCTTAAATACACTTTCACTTCATCACACTACTATGAATTCTTGTCACTTTGTGGGTATAAACCAAAAACCCATTGCCGTCATGTCAGCACATAGTGATCCTATAGGACAAAACTTCCCAACTTGGTTTCCAAGGCTGAAAACTTTACAGAAGCAGACTGCCAAATCTTTCTTCAGCACAGCAGCTGGTGCCTTCTAATGCTGACCTTAGTTAGCAGCTGAACACTTAACCCCCCCTACACCACCAGGGTTTACTTCTCCATAATTATCAATATAGAACAAGTAAGAACTGCCTTCAGAATTTGAAAAATAATTTTCAATGGAAAAAATTCTTAGAGGACCAGAAGAAAAGCATTCTAGTAATTCTACTAACCATTCACCGAGTATTTATTGCCATCTTTAGCATCCCAAACACTGTACTGAATTCTTTTGTAAACACAGCAGTTTGTGACTTTATCAAAGTGTGATCCAGTGGAGGATGTGGATTACTAAAGTGTCAGTGACAGTGTAATATTATTGAGGAAGTGGGTCCTTGGTAAGTACATAGGAATTAGGGGATCAGGTGTTTCTTAGCAGAGAGGCAAAAGGGAGAAGAAAAAGTATAGCAAGTTCCAGGAATTTAACATAATTGGACAATGTTTTGAGTACAGTGGGCAAGAAGTCAGGTGAGACTATTTTTTTGTTAGGTACTGTCAAGTCAGTTTCGACTCATAGTGACCCTGTGTACAACAGAATGAAACACTGCCTGGTCCTGCACCATCCTCGCTGTTGTTAATTTGCTTGAGTCCATTGTTGCAGCTACTGTGTCAGTCAGTCTTGTTTAAGGTCTTCCCTTTTTCCACTGCCGCTCAACTTTACTAAGCATGATATCCTTCTTCAGGGACTGGCCCCTTCTGACAAGATCAGAATACATGAGACTAAGTCTGGCCATGCTCACTTCTAAGGAGCATTCCAGCTGTACCTCCTCAAAGACAGATTTGTTTTGTTCTTCTAGCAGTCCCTAGTGCATTCAGTATTCTTTACCAGCACCACAGTTAATATGTATCAATTCTTCTGCAGCCTTCTTTATTTGATGTCCAGCTATTGCATACATATGAGGATACTGAAAATATCGTGGCTTGGGTCAGGCGCACTTTAGACTTCAAAGTGATATATTTGTTCTTAAACACTTTAAAGAGATCTTTTACAGCAGATTTCCCCAATACGATACGTCGTCTGTTATTTTTCTTATTTATTTGGTGTGATGTGAGTGAAAGTTTACAGAGCTAATTCATTTTCCATACAACAGTTCATAAACATTTTGTTTCATGACATTCATCGGCAATACCCGTAATGTAACAGTTTCTTCCCACTTCCTCCCTGTGGTTACATTTTCCCTGTTTCCTTCTTTTCTAAACATTCCTGCCCTCTGAGCTCTGTCCCTGTGCAAATACTGCCCTTCTCATCTCCTATGGTTAATTGTTCTTAGGACTGTACCTAACTGATGTAAATGTTCACCTTATATGCCTATTGTTTGACTGGAAGCTGCAGGAATAAGTTCAAGTCCAGGCCTGAAGGGTGACTAGGGCCCGTAGTCTTGGGGGTTTCACCAGCTTCTATCAGACCAGTAAGCCTAGTCTCTTTTATGATTTTGAGTTTTGGTCCACATTTTTCTCCTAGTCTCTCCAGGATTTCCTATTTTGATCTCTTTCTGAGTGGTTGACAGTGGTAGCTGGGCAATACCTATTTCTTCTGGTCTCGCTAAGGGTCAGGTAGGCTGAGGTTTACATGGTCTACTAGTTCCTTGGATTAATTGTGTCCATGCATCCTTGATTTTCTTCATTCTTCTTTGCTCCAGATGAGGAGAGACTAGTGGTTGCATCTCACTTGGCCACTTGCAAGCTTTTAAGACCTCAGTTACTACTCAAAAAAGTAGGATGTTGTTGTTGTTATGTGCCATTGAGTCATCTCTGACAACCTTATCTACAACAAAATGAAATACTGTCCTGTGCTGTACCAGCCTCATGATCCTTACTATACCTGAGCCCATTACTGCAGCCATGTTAATCCATGTTGTTGAGGGCCTTCCCCTCTTTCATCAACCCTCCACTTTACCAAGCATGACATCCTTCTCCAGAGAATGGTTCCTTGTAACAACATGACCAAAGTAGGTGAGACAAAGTCTGGCCATCCTCGCATCCAAGTAGTATTCTGACTGCACTTCTTCCAGGACAGATTTGTTAGTTCTTCTGGCAGTCCATGGTACTTTCATTATTCTTTACCAACACAAATCAAAAGCATCAACTCTTCTTTGCTCTTCCTTATTCATGGTCCAGCGCTCACATGCATATGAAGTGATTGAAAATGCCATGGCTTTTCTTCCTCTTCAAGGAATATCTTTGCTTTTCAGCACTTGAAAGAGGTCTTTTGCAACCAATTTGCCCCATACGATATGTCTTTTGATGTCTTGACTGCTGCTTTCATTGACATTGATTGTAGAACCAAGTAATATGCAGTCTTTGACAACTTAAGTCTTTTTTCCATCTATCGTGATACTGCTTATTGGTCCAGTTGTGAGGATTTTTGTTTTCTTTATACTGAGTTGTAATCCATACCACGGACTGTAGTCTTTAATCTTCATCAGTAAGTGCTCCAAGTCATCCTCACTTTCAGCAAGCAAAGTTGTGTCATCTCAGTATCTCAGGTTGTTAACGAGCCTTCCTCCAATCCTGATGCCACGTTCTTCATATAGTCCAGCTTCTCTAATTATTTGCTCAGTATACAAGTTGAATTGTTGTTGTTGTTATGTGCCGTCGAGTCGGCCCCGACTCATAGCGACCCCTCCTTGGATTTCCGAGGCAGTATCACTACGGAAGTAGGATTGCCCAACCTTCCTTCCGAGGAGGGGCTGGTGGTTTGAACCACCAGCCTTCTGGTTAGCAGTCAAGTGCTTTAGCCACTATGCTACCAGAGCTCCAAGATACAACACTGATGCACTCCCTTCCTAATTTTAAAACATGCAGTTTTAACATCCCCTTGTTCTGTTCAAACAACAGCCTCCTGGTCTATGTACAGGTTGCTCATGAGCACAATTAAGTGTTCTGGAATTCCCATTCTTCTCAATATTATCCATAATTTGTTCTGATCCACACAAACAAATGCCTTTGTGTTGTCAATAAAGCACAAGTAAACATCTTTTTGGTATTCTCTGCTTTCAGCCAAGATCCATCTGACATCAGCTATGATATCCCTCACTCCACGTCCCCTTCTGAATCCAGCTTGCATCTTTGGAAGTTCTCTGTCAGTATACTGCTGCAGCCATTTTTTAATTATCTTCATTAAGATTATATTTGTGTGTGATATCAATGATATTGTTCAATAATTTCCACATTCTGTGGGATCACCTTTCTCTGGAATGGGTACAAATATGGATCTCTTCCAGTCAGTTGGCCACATAGCTGTCTTCCAGATTTCTTGGCATGGCCAAATGAGTGCCTTTAGTGTGACATCCATTTGTTGAAACATCTCAATGGATAGCCCATCAATTCCTGTAGCCTTGTTTTTCACCACTTCCCTCCGTGCATCTTTGACTTCTTCCTTCAATATCATTGTTTCTTGATTATATGCCACCTCCTGAAATGGAGAAACATTAACCAATTCTTTTTGGTATAGTGACTCTGTGTATTCCTTCCATCTTCTTTTGATGTTTCCTGTGTCATTCAGTATATTGCCCATAGAATCTTTCAGTACTGCAACTCAACCCTTAAATTTCCTTTTCAGTTCTTTCAGCTTGAGAAATGCCAAACATGTTTTTACCTTTTGGCTTTCCAACTCCAGGTCTTTGCACATTTCACTATAGTAATTGGCTTTGTCTGCTCAAGCTGCTTTTTGAAATTCTGTTCATCTCTTTTGTCCTGTCATTTTTTCCCATTCACTTTAGCTACTCTGCATTCAAAGGCAAATTTCAGAGTCTCTTCTGACATCCATACTGGTCTTTTCTTCCTTTCTTGTCTTACTAATGACTTTCTGCTTTCTTCATGGGTGATGTTCTTGTGATGTCATCCCACAATTCCTCTGGTTTTCAGTCACTGGTGTTCAGTGCCTCCAATCTATTCTTTAGATGGTCTCTAAATTCAGGAGGGATATAATCAAGGTCATATATTGGCTCTCATGGACTTCTTTTAATTGTCTTTAGCTTCAACTTGAACTTGCGAATAAGCAATTGATGGTCTGTTCCACAATCAGCTCCTGGCCTTGTTTTGACTGAAGATATTGAGGTTTTCCACTGCCTCTTGCCACAGATGTAGTCAGTCTGTTTCCCGTGTACTCTGTCTGATGAAGTCCACATGTATAGCTGCTATTTCTGTTGCTGAAAAAAAGGTAATTGCAGTGAATAAGTCGTTGGTCTTGCATAATTCTGTCATGTGATCTCCAGTGTCATTTCTATCACCAAGGCCATATTTTCCAACCGCTAGTGATTCTTTGTTTCTAACTTTTTCATTCAAGTCACCAGTGATAATTAACACATCTTGATTTCATGTTCAGTCAATTTCAGACTACAGAAGTTGGTAAAAATCTTCAGTTTTTCATCTTTGGCTTTGGTGGTTGATGTGTAAATTTGAATAATAGTGGTATTAACTGGTCTTCCTCATTGGTGTATGGATATTGTCCTATCACTGACAGCATTGTACTTCAGGGTAGATCTTGATAAACAGTCTTTGTGATGATAAATGCCACGCCATTCTTCTTCAGTTTGTCATTCCTGGTATAGTAGATCTGATTCAAAATGGCCAAAAGGAGTCCATTTCAGCTCACTAATAATGCCTAGAATATTGCTCTTTGTGCCTTCCAGCATTCCATATCATTTTTGACAACTTCCAGTTTTCCAAGATTCATACTTGGTACATTCCATGTTCCAATTATTAATAGATGTTTGCAGCTGTAGAACAGTGTTTTTGTGTAGTATGTCATGCCAATTGATTGTTATGTCCCTGGCAACCATAATCCTGAGCCTCTGGGCCCAGTGACTCCCTCAGGGTGGTTGGCAAAAAAGTTACCATAACTTTGCCCCAAACCAAAAACCAAACTCACTGCCATCAAGTTGGATCTGACTCATAGCAACCCCTCCTTGGGTTTCCAAGGAAGTGTCACTATGGAAGTAGAGTGCCCAGTCTTCCTTCTGAGAAGTGGCTGGTGGGTTTGAACTGCCAGCCTTCTGGTTAGCAATCACATGCCTTAGGCACTATGCCACCGTAACTCCTAACTTTGCTGTATTTATTAGCTGTATTAAATATATGAAGATTTTGATAGCACATGTATTTCTTGACTGCTCCTTCCATGGGTTTTGATTGTGTATCCAAGTAAAATGAAATCTTTGGCAACTTCGATCTTTTCACTCTTTATCCTGATATTACAAATTGGTCCAATTGTGAGGCTGCTTGTTTTCTTCATATTGAAGTTTAATCCATACTGAAGGCTGTAGTCTTTGATCTTCATCAGTAAGTACTTCAAGTCTTCTTCACTTTCAGGTTTCAGGTTTGCGTCATCTGCATATTGCAGGTTGTTAATGAGTCTTCCTTCAGTCCTGATGCTGCGTTCTTCCTCATATAGTCCAGCTTCTCGGATTATTTGCTCAGCATACATATTGAATAAGCATAGTGAAAGGATACAACCTTGACACACACCTTTCCTGGTTTTAAACCAATTTTGAACAAATATCCCCATATTTGTTTGAACGATGCCTCTTGGTTGATGTGCAGATTCCTCATGAGCACAATTAAGTATTCTGGAATTCCCATTCTTCACAATGTAATCTAATTTGTTATAATCCACACAGTCAGGCATTTGCATAGTTAGTAAAACACAAGTAAACATCTTTCTGGTAAGACTTGTTGTTGTTGTTATGTGCCGTCAAGTTGGACCCAACTCATAACCCCTCCTTGGGTTTACGAGGTGGTATCACTATGGAAGTAGATTGCCCAACCTTCCTTCCGAGGAGTAGCTGGTGGGTTTGAACTGCCAGGCTTCTGGTTAGCAGTCAGGTGCCTTAGGCACTACACTACCAGAGCTCCCTCTGGTAAGGCTAGATTGGTCAAAATTTAACACTGATAGTTTTTATAGCCATTGGATAGTAAGAAACTAATTAGGAAAGATGCCATTCTTAGCATCAAGGATTGTTGAAAAATTTTTTTTTCTAGAATATAATACTGCAGGAAGTGTTGCTAAAATTCCTACACATTCTGGTACTGTGCTTTTCTGGTATCAGCAATCTAATGTATATGCTACTATGAGTGATTTAATCTACAAGTCTTCGATTGCTAAAATTTAGCATTTGTAGGAGAGTGAATTTATTCTTCAGCCTTTTTATAGCCAGAATGTAGAGACATTCTGAAATATTACCTACATAAAGTTAACACATAATTAAACCAACATAGTGTTACCCCTTACCAGTAACTTAAAATTTTATGGTGATTAAGACATCTCATTTAAAGGAGATAGTAATTGAGAGAAGAAATGAGGTGAGAAAGAGAATCATAAAGTACTAGCAATCTGAAAATTTTAAGAATAGCTCAGTAAACAAAAATAATCCCTAAAATCATCAATGTGTTTATAAATAGTCAGTGAAACATTATGTTTGCATTTAAGAATTATTTCCTAATTTAGGGGGAAGAATGGAAACTAAACATATCATAGAAATAAGTTGAAATATTCACTGTTTGTTTATTTTTTTTATTTCTGGTGAACGTTTACACAGATAATTAGATTCCCTTTTAATAAGTACATGTTGTTCAGTGACATTATTTACATTTTCACAATGTGTCAGCATTTTCATTATTTCTCTTCTGGTTGTTCTGTTTCTGTTAATCTAGCTTCCTTGCCCCCCTTACCTTCTCACCTCTGCTCTAGGTAAATATTGACCATTTGGTTTCATACAGATGATTATTTAAAGGAGCACAGTACTCACAGTGATACTATTTATGATCTAATCTATTATTTGGCTCAAAGGTGATCTCCAAGAGTGGGTTAAGTTGCAGGTTTAAGGGGTATCTCATGACAGTAGTCTTGTAATCCTCCAGTGTCTACTGGTCCAGTAAATCTGGCCTTTGTCAGGAATTTGAGGTTGGTTCTGCATTTTTCTCCCATTCTGTCCTGAACCATTTGTTGTATCCTGTCAGAATGGTTGTTAGTGGTAGCCTAGCACCATCTAGTTCTTCCTGTCTCAGGATAGTGGAAGTTGGGACATCTTCTGAAGTGAAACACTTGGTCTTTGAATTAATCATGTTGCTTTTCCTTCCCAAGTTGTGTAAAGATTAAAATGATCTATTGTTGTTAGTTGCTATCAAGTTGATTCAGGCCCATGGAGACCCCATGTGTGCAGAGTAGAAATGCTTCATAGGATTTTCAAGACTGTGACCTTTCAGAAGCGTATTGGCAAATCTGTCTTCCCAGGTGTCTGTGAATGGGTTCAATTTTTTTACTTCAAGTGCTAAACCATTTGAATCACCCAGGAGCTCCTAAAATGATCTAGAGAATATTAAAGCTCTTAATCTGATAATGTTCATGTTAATCCTCATTAGGGAATAAGAAAGAATAAACTACAGTAAATAAGCTTTTATGCCAGTTTTCTTGGAAGTAAGACTCAGGTTTTTATTTCTATGTTTTGCTGTTGTGTGGATTTTTTTTTTTTTTAAAGAGTGAGATGAGAGCAGAATCCTTCCTCTAAAGATAATCCATCGTAGAGAAAGCACAAGTACCAATATATACTTTACCCTCAATTATCTATATTTATCTGCAGGATAATTTTAATTCTGGGGTGTGTCAAATCAGTATTTTTTTAATGAATGTGAGCTTGATCAGAACATAAGATATATCTGCTTTTTTAAAAAATCACATGATGGATTAAAAGTCAAATACTTGGGTTATCCATATTTATAGATCCAAAAAAGATTATCATGTTTCATGTAGTAAAAGGAAAGAAAAGAATTTCCATCTTAATCATTTTTTGAAAATCTCTCAGGAACTATACAAGGAAGTACATTTGTAGGTGAACATAAGAAATTTTGAACCACAGAGTTAGGCAGTCAGACAGCATTTAACTGACCATATTTATCTATGCATACTACTGTACTTAATATTACAGGTCATATGGAAAGTGGCATGTATATACTAGAAGACATCATCTTTTACATTGTGAGGAATGCATCCAATGTCATGGAACACTTTATGTACAAACTATCATAGGAGAGGGAGCTCTGGTGGCGTAGCGCTTAAGGCATGTGACTGCTAACCAGAAGGCTGGCGGTTCATATCCACCAGCCACTCATCGGAAGGAAGGTTGGGCAATCTACTTCCGTAGTGATACCACCTCAGAAACCCAAGTAGGGGTCGCTGTGAGTCAGACCTGACTCCAAGGAAGTGGGTTTGGTTTTTGTTTTGGTATCATATGAGAAACTGTTTTGCTCTGTGAACTTTCACCTAAAGCACAATGAAAAAACATGTAAACAAAAAGTTAGAGATGTTTAGCTTAGAGAAAAGGAGCTCTGATGGTGTGGTGGATAAGGCATTTGGCTGCTAACCAGTGCGGTGGATAAGGCATTTGGCTGCTAACCAGAAAGTCAGTGGTTTGAACCCACCAGCTGCTCCACAGAAGAAAGATGAGGCAATCTACTTCCATAAAGATTTACAGCCTTGGAAACCCAATGAGGGTTGCTATGAGTTGCAATCAACTCATTGGCAGTTTTTGGTTTTTGGTTTTAGCTTAGAGAAGACTACTTGGCAACATACAGCTTTTTTGAAATATTTATAAAGATTGTCATATGGGAAAGAATTAGACTCACAAAGAAGAGTTGGGCTACTGGGTGGAAATCAGTAGATGTTTAAGCTCTGGAATGTACCCATTATGGATTGAATTGAGTTCCCTGAAAATTGTGTTGGAGCCCTGCTCCCTGTACCTGTGGATGTATGTGATGCTGTTTGGAAATAGGATTTTGCTTATGTTAATGAAGCCATACTAAACAGTAGTATAGGTCCTAAAAACTCATCACTTTTGACTTTTAACAAGAGCAGAATAGACACGTAGAGTCGTCTTTCACAGCTGACATACACTGGTGGATGCATCTACCAGCCAGAAACTCCAGGGTTTGCCGGCAGCTACTAGAAGCTGAAATAGACAAGGAAGGACTTCCTCCTAGACCCACACTCTAAATTCAGACCTCCTGCCTCCTGAACTGTGAGAAATAAATTTCTGCTTTTTAAAGTCATAAATAGCCCAACAAATAACATATAATTAAAAAACTAAACTCACTGCCATCATTTCCAACTCATAGCGACCCCTCCTTGGGTTTCGAGGGTGGTATCTCTATGGAATTAGATTGCCCAGTCTTCCTTCTGAAACATTTAATTAGCAATGTTCAAAAATTCTAATTAAAACTTTTCAAATGAGATCCCAGAGTGTGTTTAAAAATAAGCCTCTACAGCTTGAGACTAAAGATACTGATAATCCCAAGCTAAAGTTGATTTCTTTTACTTCTACCATTATTCTAAAAAGTGGACCTCACTGGTAAAGAAAAAGTAGTTAAGCTAAGAAAGCCATTATAAGTGTTAATATGATTTGAAAGTGACCCAGATAAATTAAATTCAACATTAAATAATGAGTCAAGATTCTCAGCAATGAAGTCTTTGGAATATTACCAGTTACCAGTATCTCTTTTGGGTAAAATTGTTTTAATGCATGTTTCAGAAGAACAGAAAATTGAAAGTTACTGAAAAAACTCCTTTATGATGTTTAATAAAAGCTTCATGAAGAATAAATCAGGATTATTCTTCCATTGCAATCAATACTTTGCATTCTGTATTCTTGAATTATTTTTATTGTGTGTTCTTGAGACTTTGAAATATATCTTAATAAGTAAGTACATTTTATTTTCTTGTCATGGTTTATTCTTAATTCTTTATATAAGCACTGTTATCATTTGAATATTATAAATGATAATATTAATTGTAAGTTACAAATATTCCTTGCTATAAACCACTAAGGTGCTCTTTGCTCCCAATTACAAAAATTTACCATTTAAGACACTATAAATACTTCCACTCAAAAATTCACTTGGATAATAACAAACATTAATCTATGGGTAGATACAGAAGTAGACAGGCTAAAGGATCCAGTGTGGCTAAGCAAAGTGCCTAAGGCATTTGATTGCTAACCACAAGGCTGGCGATTCAAACTCCACCAGCCATTCCTCGGAAGAAAGATTGGGCAATTTACTTCATAGTGATACTGCCTCGGAAACCCAAGGGGAGGGGTCACTATGAGTTGAATTGACTTGACAGCAGTGAGTTTGGGGTTTTTTTTTTTAATATATAAGTTTGGCAGATAATATTTCTATATGTATTTGTATGTGCTATAAGAATCTCCATATACAAAGTAGAGCTAATGGAGTAAAGTTATGGTAACTTCTCAGCCACAGCCAAACACCTTGAGGGAGTGAGTCACTGGGCCCGAGGCTTTGGACCATGGTCGAGGGGGACACTAAGCTAAATTGACATAACATACTACACAAAAACTTTATTCTACATTCGTACTTTGATAAGTAGCAACCAGGGTCTTAAAAGCTTAGAAGTGGCCATCTGAGGTGCAACACTGGTGTCTCCTCATCTGGAGCAAAGAAGAATGAAGAAAATCAAAGACATATGGAAGCAATTAGTCCAGCTATGTAAACCTCAGCATACCGATCCTGAGACCAGAACTAGATGGTGCATGGCTACCACCATCAGCCACTTAGAAAGGGATCAAAATAGGAGATCCTGGATAGAGTGGGAGAAGAATGTGAAACAAAACCCAATTGTAAAAAAGACCAGGCTTACTGGTTTGATAGAAGCTGATGAAACCCCTGAGACTATGCCCCTAGTCACTCTTTGGGCCTGGACTTGAACTCATTCCTGTGGCTTCCAGCCCAACAATTGTTGTTGTTGTTGTTGTTATGTGCCGTGGAGTCAAACCTGATTCATAGCGAACCCCTCCTTGGGTTTCCAAGGCAGTATCACCACAGAAGTAGGATTGCCCAACCTTCCTTCCGAGGAGTGGCTGGTGGGTTTGAACCGCCAGCTGTCTGGTTAGCAGGCAAGTGTCTTAGCCACTATGCTGCCAGAGCTCCCAGCAATAGACAGGCCTAAAAGGTGAACAGTTATACCAGGTAGGTACAGTTCTAAGAGTAATCAACCATGGGAGGTGAGAAGGGCAATATTTGCACAGGGAGATAGCTTAGAGGGCGGGAATGCGTAGCAAAGGACACAGGGAAAAGGTAACCCAGGGAGGACGTGGGAAGAGAGCTGTTATAGTATGGGTATTATAATCAATGTCATGAAACAAAACATTTTTTTATGTGTATGAACTGCTGTATAGAAAATGAATTAGCTCTTTCACCCAGATTACAATTTAAAAAAAAAAGTACGTGGATAAGTAAGTTAAAATTGTCATCTTTAGTAGTTATCAAGGACAAATTATCCTAAATAAATAAATAGATTTTTTAAATAAATAAAAAGCTTTTGCTACTTGTACTTTATTTTTAAACTGTCAACAAGATGTTGACTTATTCACAGCAACTGTGTATGAGTGTGTATAAAATTAAATAGCAAGTATAGTGTTAATAGTTCTTATAGTATAATATTGGTATATTTTCATCCTTCCTTTACTTTTCCCTGGGAAAATATGAACTTATTTCGTAACAAATTTGAGCTATTTAAATATGATCAAACCAACCATTTGTTGTCAAGTCGATTCCAACTCATGATGAGCCTGTGTATGTTCTGTTTCCATGACCTTTGTTCCCTGGGGTTTCCAGTGGCTGATTGTTGGAAGTAGACTGCCAGGCCTTTCTTCTAAGGCACCTCTGAGTGGACTCAAATCTCACACCTTTCAGTTGGCCGTTGAGTGTGTTAACTGTTAGCACAATGCAGGGACTCCATTTTCAATATATATTAAAATATTTTTGGTCTATATATCCTAGAATAGAAACCTTTCATGTTTCTGTTGTCTTCAGTTAAATGTATACATTGATGTGTCTGTCTAAGGAAATTATCCATAATACTAAAGGCGTTACCATACTTTTCAAATAGACTGTGATAAGTAAAAGCCTATATAACACTCTTATCTCAGCCACTGTAGCTACCACAGTGAGAGATGAAGAGGAGGCGATAAATGTCCGCCAGCATCTCTCATTTGTACTGAGATGTAGCATTAGTGACAAACTAACTGCTCCAGACCTTTATAAAGTAAGTTTTGGATGCTACCAAGAGTGTGAGAGATAACCCCTACCACAAATCCCCTTGTGTATATACCAGTGTGTCTCCAGTGTCAGAAAGTTTTTAGTTAGTGAAAACAAATGAAGATCAAAAATTAATGATAGAACCCTTTATTGTTGTGGCAATAAATGCCATATTTTGCCATTAAAGTTGTTATGTAAGTATTATTCTGTGCTATCCAATCAATTCTACTCATAGCAACCCTGTTAGACAGAATAGAACTGCCCATTGAATTTCCTAGGCTGTAAATCTTTATGGAAGCAGACTGCCACATGTTTCTTCCATGAAGCAGCTGGTGGGTTCAGATCTCTGATCTTTCCATTAACAGCCAAACACTTTATGAATAAAAATAGTGTTACTGATTTATGGTTAACACTGTTGCAGTTATAAATGTGAGTGTGTTTCATTAAAATACAAAGGTGATTTAAAACATTTATATAAGTACTAAGATTTAGTTTCCATTGTGTTAACTTAGTTGAAATTTTCCTTTATCTTCAGATTTAAATTTTTTTTCTTACCTTTTATTAATAGGTAGTATAGATCAATCAGTGTTAAAAGAATTACCCCCTGAACTCCTGGCAGAAATTGAATCCACTATGCCACTTTGTGAACGTGTGAAAATGAACAAACGCAAGCGTAGCACAGTTAATGAGAAGCCAAAGTATGCTGAAATCAGTTCAGATGAAGATAATGATAGTGATGAAGCTTTTGAATGTAAGTATCACATAATTTTATTATTATTTTAGAATTTAAAAGCAGATTGTATTTGTTTCATAATTTTTGGATTGGCAAGAGTACAATGACCTTAATTCTTAGTAATATAATATAGCAAGTTTTTTTTTTCTTGATACTTTAAAAATGTGTAAAAATGAAATCAGTTGGCACCAAGAAAAAATTTAAATGGGATAACACAGGTATGTGTCTTATGCATTTGACATGTATTGAGCTCCTACTATATGCTAGGTACTGACAATAAAAATACAAATAAGATATAGTCCCTGTCTTCAAAGAGCCATCAGTCTAATGGGGGAAATAATATAAACAATTGTAATACAGTGTAAAAAGTACAGTGATAATGTAAATCCAGAGTGCTATGGGAGCACATTGGATTGGCATCAAAATCATAGTGGGGTTCAGGGTAGGCTTACTGGAAGAGGTGACACTTGAGTTGAGTCTTGAAGGACACGTGGGAGATAGCCAGGTGAACAAATACTTAAAACTGTCCTATCACTTAATTATGAATGGATTAGCCACATTGCAAATTATCTGTGTGGTTTGGACCTGGCTTCTCCTTTTTGCCCAGCTGTGTCCTGGAATTCCTCCCTTGTTTCACTGTTTTCCAGAGCTTCTTCACTACACAGCTACCTCTCTACAACACTGTGATCACCTGTCTTTGCACTAGACTTGCTATACCTCGCCTGTCTTCCTACTGGTCCACTGAAAAAGTTCTTCTCTTTTATCCCTATCTTCCTTCTTCTGGAGCAAGAGAATTGAGCCTAGCCAAGAGGGGTCAGCAACCTTGTTTGACTTAAACGACATTCAGTGGAAACAGACTATGGGAGATCTTCACTTGTGTGCCAACTGACTTAGTCATTATATGACCTAAAGAAGTGGGAAGACCACCAGTGTGTTCTACCTTTTTCACCTAGTATCCATAGATTGAGGTGTGACAAGCAAGGGCAGGAAGGACAGATGCATGCTGTCATTTTTAAATGTATATTGCTGATGGAAAGCCTTCACCTTCTCTAAAGTTTTTAATCACTGTTTATTTAATCTTTTTAAAGTTGTGCATTCAAGCTGTGAGCAGTAGACTATGAATACTGAGCAAATCTGAACAAAGTTTTAAACTTGAAATAAAATATATGGTAAAATTAATTTGACATTTAATTCTATGTATAATTGTTATAATTTGTGTTTAATTATCATGAGATGTACTTATACACAGTATATATGAATGGTTAAAGTTAATACTTTATTACAACCAACCATTTTGTGCATATGGGGACATGGGTTGCTCTGGAACGGGAGAAGAGAAAGGAGATTTGCGGGGCCAGAAACTCAATCTCCTTTATATACATGCCTCTTTTTCATTCTGTTTCCTTCCTCCTAATACGTCATGCATTTGTAGAAGGAACAGCTGAGAAAGGAGTACCTTAATTGCAATTTGATTTCAAGTCACATGTCAACTCTAGTTGATTGTTAGTGGCTACATGCATTGCTAAGTTGACGAGAATTTTGAAGCTACCTGACGGTTTAGTCAAAAGAACAGCATGATCAGAAATGTCCACCAAGGTAAAATAGGAAGAGGAGAGCCACACATGACTAATGTTTATCATCATTGAAGCCACTATTGTTTTTCTTTCTTCCTTTATGAATGAGCTGTTAACTCACATTACAGGAGCACATAGCTTCATCTTAAAGCTTTGTATTCCCTTATATCTGTGCCCAAGTATATTGAGGACTTTCTCTATCCGTCTCCTATTCCTTCCAGGATAATGAGGGAAATGGAGAAAGAACCTGAGCTTCCACTCCCGCTAGGAAAAAAGGAAGCTTCTCTGACTTTTTAAAGAGACCTTCAGAGTAGCTTCCTGTTTCTCCTGGTTTATATCTGTGCGAGTAACTATAGAAAAGTCAACTTGAGACCACTGATTTGAGTGATGATGTAAGTCCAATTGGTAATTGACATAAACCATCAATCTGCCACTGTACTACAACAAACACAATGTAGTGAAAAACTAATACAATACAAATGTAAAAGTCTTATGAGAACATGAGTAGCAAGCATTGTGTGGAATTGATAGACACAGACTTCTTAAAACTTTAGAGTTTCACTAGTTTAAGCAAATTGGTTTTTTAACATCTAAAACTAGGGAGGTAATTTTGTTGAAGGATAAGGGAAGGGTTAAGGGATGACTTTGAATATGGGCCACACAAGTTTGGATAGCCATAGCACAAATAGAAGTTCACTGGGTTCCTGGGGAAGAGGGATATAGAGAAAGATAAGAAGCCAAGGAGAGATATAGGTGAAATTTGTAAAGGGAGGGTAGAGAACACCAGAGTCTCATTTTATATACTTCTCTGTTGAGCCCCTACCCATCTCCTCCTACTTTTTCCATGTAGTGATGGAAATGGAGAAAGAACAGGCCACAATAAGTTGGGATACTAACAGTCTTATTGTAAGAGACATTGTATCATAGAAGTCTTTTTAAAATTGTCACCCCATTTTTATTCAACTTACCTAAAGTTTAATGAATGTGAAATACAAATCTCCAAAGCCTGTAAACAATTACTACCAGTACCGTATATCTGGGTGTAATTTGCTAACAACTGTAAGATTTTCAAGCACTTTCTACTCATAGATTTGAATGCTTGAAATGATTTTCTGTCAAAATTAATTTAAATGCAAAACAAGTCATATTTGAAGTCAATAGAATACTGCCTCTGAACAAACTTCCTTATTAGTTGTCACTACTCATATTTGGTAGGCACTTCAGTGCAAATTATAAAAGTATTTAGTGTAATGCTGTATATAAATGACCTGTTTATCTGTGATGTGTAGATATAAACCAAACCAAAGACTACTTGCTAAGTCAATTCCAACTCATGGCAACCCCTTGTGTGCAGAGTAGAAATGTGCTCCATAGGGTTTTATGGCTATGACCTTTTAGAAGCAGAATCTCCAGGCCTATCTTCCAAGGTACTTCTGAGTGGATTAGAACCACCAACTTTTCAGCTAAAATCAAGCCTTTCAACTGTTTGCATCACCCAGGCACTGCTCACCAAAAGGTTAGAGGTTCAGATGAATTCAGAGGTGCCTCAGAAGAAAAGCTTGGTGATCTCCACAGCCTTGCCCTGAGGAGCAGATCTGCTCTACACACGTGGGGTTTCCATGAGTTTGAATCAGCTCCGCAGCAGCTAAACACAATAACATAGTTTTATTAGTACATTAAACAGCCCTTCCTTAAAGGAATATGCTGGGAAGGACCCTAATCTAAAAGGAGGGAAATCCTAGCTCTTCCTCACATAGTTGATACTTCACATACATGTTGAGTCGTCGTCCCCCCACCCAATAAATCCCTTGTTACACCACCTTGTTACACCAAAAAGAAAGGAAAACAAAACTACCTCTTCCTGCCATATTGTCAGTAGATTGGACAAAAGGGCCCAAAACCAGAAACCAGACTAAATTCTTGAATAACTGGGGTAGCATTAAAGAATAAAATTGGCCAAGATGTCAACATTCATTATCTGCATGGAAAGGCACTGGCACAAGCATAGAAAAGGTGCCTGAGCCAGGTGGCATCCTTAAATGTAAGCCAGGTGAGGAAGTCAAGTATTTGTGTGTTGAACATAGTTAGGAATTCAAAATAGAAGCCAGTAACAAGGAAGCAAGGGAATCACATTTAGATCAAGAGACTAGAAACTGTCTCATTGTCGACAACAAATAAGTGGTCACTGCACAATCAGAGTATGATTCCAAGGACACATGAGTCCTCTACCCTGATTTTAACTTGGTGGTGTTACATTCTAGAGCAGGTCTGGTAAATATTTGTCACTTGTACTGTCCTCCAGCTCTTACTGCAGAGATCTGTAATCAGTCTTTTTTGTTGAACTATGATGCTTTCCCAGGCCTCAGAATTCTTCTCAACATAGTGCTCTAGGGAGCTATTACCAGTTGATCAGAGTTGATTTGTCAGATGAAATCTGTTTGCCAGGCCTGCCTGGAGGCTCCTGTCAGTACTGGTGATTATAGCAAAATGCTTAGACCTCTGGAAGGATGGGGGAAGGATTGAAGGTAACATACATATGTATACTTATGTAACATAGGTAAGGTTAAAAGCTTTTCTCCTTGGATTTAAGCAAGACTAAGGTCGCTGTGAGTTGGAATCGACTCGGGGCAACAGATTTTATTGTTGGAGAACTGAATTCAGTATATGAATATTTATGACCATACACATTTATTCTGTCTCTGTAGGCTGATGTTAGGTCATCAGAGTCTATGGAATTTATAGCTAAGTTGTGAGTTTTACTGTTATTTGATAGTATACATTGGCTACCCATATTCTGTAATACTTTCTCAAAAGTTGACCAAATTCTATCCCTGCCAATAACCCAAATATTTGAAGGTGCTTCTGTTTTTCATCCAAATCTTAGATAAATATTGTTTTAAAAGCTTTAATTAATCCTGAAATTTAGATAAAATCTTTACTGACTCACCGAATATCTTTCATTGAAATGAGTAAACTTTCACTGCCGTAGAGTCAGATCCAACTCATAGCGACCCCTCCTTGGGTTTCTGAGGTGGTATCACTACGGAAGTAGGTTGCCCAGTTTTCCTTCTGAGGTGTAGCTGGTGGGTTTGAATTGCCAGCCTTCTGGATAGCAGTCAGATTTCTTAGGCACTATACTACCAGAGCTCCTGATGAAATGAGTATTGTGGTTTAATTCCCAGAACTATATTTATTAGCAGAGTTCACATAAAATCTTAAATCCAGATAGGTCATGCTAAAATTAGTAGTACCCTTTTGATACCATAATTTAATCTTCTGGATAGAGTGAGCAGCTCTGGTGGCACTGTGATTAAAGCACTGCCCTGCTGATGAAAAGAACAGCAGTTCGAACCCACCAGTTGCTCCACAGGAGAAAGATGAGGCAGTCTGCTCCCATGGAGATTTACAGCCCTGGAAACCCTACAGGTGCAGTTCTACTCTGTCCTATAGGGTCACTATCATCAGAATCCACTCGATGGCAGTAGGTTTCTATAGAATGACTCAATTTATGAGACCCACAGAATGATTTCTGCCCCCATGTGGTTCATTTAAAGTATAAATTTTCATATTCCCTTTAAATGAGGTAAATTATTTGTCATGGGGATTTGCTTCTAGCCTCTAGGAAACGACATAAAAAAGATGATGATAAAGCTTGGGAATATGAAGAGCGTGACAGAAGAAGCTCTGGGGATCATAGGAGAAGCGGCCACTCTCACGAAGGAAGAAGGAGCTCGGGTGGTGGCCGCTACCGAAACAGAAGCCCATCAGATTCCGACATGGAAGATTACTCTCCTCCTCCCAGCCTTAGTGAGGGTAATGCATCAGTGTAAACGAATTTCTTACATAAATCAACTTAAATTTAAGTCTTTAATTTTGAAGAGTACATCTTTCTCTATATTAACAATGCCTAATTTTAATCAAGAAAGAAGTATATAGTCGGATTGGTGTGGCTTATTGTTTAACTATTTGATTAATGTTCAGAAAAAGAAGTAGAAACAAAAATGGAAATACTGCAAGTTGTCATTCTGCATTGCAATACCTCTTTGTGTTCATTGTAGTTGCTAGAAAAATGAAGAAAAAAGAAAAACAGAAGAAGAGGAAAGCTTATGAACCAAAACTAACACCTGAAGGTAACTTACTTTGTCTCTATTAATAGTCTTTAGCTTTAGTAGTTTACTTTGAATTTGGATATAATGAGTAATTTTTCTCTGTTGCAGAAATGATGGATTCTTCAACTTTTAAGAGATTCACAGCCTCAATAGAGAATATTTTGGATAATTTGGAAGATATGGATTTTACTGCATTTGGTAAAATCAATTTAAGATATATTTATTTACCCCTACTGTGTGTCGATAAGGAGCTCTGGTGGCGTAGTGGATAAGGCATTTGGCAGCTAACCAGAAGGTCAGCAGTTCAAACCCACCAGCTGCTCCATGGAAGGAAGATGGGGTGATGTACTTCCATAAAGATTTACAGCCTTGGAAACACAATGGGGGTTGTAGTGAGTCGGATTCGACTCAGTAGCAATGAGTTTTTGGACTGTGTGTCCATATTTCTGCCAATTATTTTGGAAGATACAGAGGTGTGATCTATGTTATCAAGAAACTGTCAGTCTACTGATAGAGGCAAATCTAGTCCATGGTATCAAGAAATTGAAAACTTTAATCCAAAAAAAAATCAAGTACTAATTTCATCAATTACTGAAAGTTACTATCTTAAAAATTCTGAGCGTGAAGCTGTCACAGAAGGATAGAATAATTGTTAATCTTTATGCAGGTGAGGTTTGAGTAGGCCTTAGATAAAGAAGGTACTAATATGAGCAAAGATACACAAATAGAAATCCATCCATTTACCCTAATGGCCAATATTTATTGAATACTTAATGTTTACTATTAGTTTGGGAAGAAGCTCTAGTAGCACAGTGCCTGAGGCGTCTCACTGCTAACCAGAAGGTTGGTGGTTCAAACCCATCAGCCGCTCCATGGAAGGGGAAGACTCAGCAGTCTACTTCCATAAAGATTTACCACCTCAGAAACCCAGTGGGGGTCACTGTGAGTCAGAATCGACTTAATAGCAGTGGGTTTGGTTTTGGTTTATTAGTTTGGTAAATGCTAGAGATGTAAAGATAAGTGAGTCCCCAAGTCCTGCCTCTAACAATGCAAAATCTAACGTAGAAAATAAAACAGTAAACCAAATTAGAATTAGTGTTATATTTATATAATAGTTTTATAATATATAAAGATTGTATCTATATTTATTTATATAAATATATTTATAACAAAGTGGTTTCAATGTTTAGAGCAACCCTCAATAACCATATGCAGTCTTCAGCTGATACAAACACTAATGCCTAATTACATACAACAGTCATATGGTATACATTAATTCTGATATGAATAGTCCATCTATTTACTAATGCCTTAGAAGGTATAGTCCCTTCATTTTAAAAGTATTTGTGTGTTTTGTAAGTTAACTTACTGAGTATTATTAATGTTTTCCTAATTATTTAGAGAATCGGTTTCATCATTTCTAAAATTTTCCAATTCTGGGCTGAGAGTTTGTCCTCTGTGTCATTTAGGGTCCCATCAAGAAGACAGATGGCATTCTCGAATTGGGATAATTTGAAAAGAGTTTATTTTTAAGAGTTCAGTTAAAAAGATGGGGGCAGACTAGTGCCAGGACCTAGAGCTAACAGCCATAGAACTGTAACCACCCTGTATTCAAAAGGAGTAAGAGTAAAAAGAAGTCACCATAATTCAGTAGCAGGAAAAGAGTAGTGGCATAGGCTGCCTTTTGGCTAGATAGCCAGCCTGAGGAGACCTTGCAAGGAAAGGAGTCAGGGATATAAATACCCTGACCTCACTCTCCTTCTCTTTGATCTTCTGACAGGGTACCCCACTGGCTGAACCCAAACAGAAGCCAGAGGGCATGGGAGACTGTTGATGTAGTCCACACAGGTCAGCCTCCTGGGGCAGAGAGCATGGTTGAGAAGGGTCAATAGTGTATCTAAAGCAGTAAAGACAAGCTATCTATGCGTATTCCCATCCTAGTCAGAACTCTGATTTTAATCCCTGTCCTCTTTCATTCAGGGTTTGTTTGAGGTTTACAGAGGCCCTTATATATTGTTGTTTGTTTAGCTTGTTCATATCTGTTGTATGTCCACAAATTTTAATAAAAAGTTAAACTTACCATTTTGAGCTATTTCTTTTACCTACACTGTACTTTTCTTGGTTTGGTTTGATTTGGTTTTTCAGGTGATGATGATGAAATTCCTCAGGAGCTGCTCTTAGGAAAACATCAGCTTAATGAACTTGGCAGTGAATCCGCTAAAATTAAAGCAATGGGTATAATGGATAAGGTATCTCACTAAAGTGAAATTTATAGATTTATTTTTTAATCTAAAGTTTGAAATTAGTTTAAAGTTGTCAGGGTAAATTATGACATTTATATGAATAAATAATAAAAGAAAATTCACGGTTACCTTCTGAGAGTCTAACTGAATTCTTTCTTTTTTAAAAAAATACCTTGAATAAAGGAATAGTCTTTTGCAACTTATTATGAAGAAAATTGTGTTATATGAAAAAGACATGGGCCTAGATTTGTTCACTTTTAATTTTTATTAATCTCACTTAGATCACTAAAATCTTCTGTGACACTTGTTTTAGTTATTTAGAGTCAAGAAGAGTAAAGCTGTAATTTTCAACACATCACCTCTTATGCTGTCACATGTTACAGCTCTTTTATTTAGCACATAGCCTCACCGCTGTGGTTTTTATAACTTTTATGAGTTGTCTTTTTATAGGAACTCCCAGATGCTTAAAAGTAATCTCATTACACCAGTGGAATACCCAAATATTGTGTCATTGATAGTAACTTTGAACAATAGTGGCAATGTCGTATTTATCTGCCATTTTCTATCCCCAAAATAACCAACTTCATGCTAGCTAATCAAAAACAATTTCATTACAGATCCCCCTTCTCTTCTTTGAACTAGGGTCCCTCTTGTGTAGAATTATCTACTGAGTCTTCTAAGTTTTCTGGTGTATAAACTAGAGATAATTATTTATTCTTTAAGAATAATAAAATATTATAGTTACCTGTGGAATTGACTCTAAACTTTTTAAGCTATTTGTTTAGTTCTTTTGAATTTTAAACTAGACTGGAAAGCGTGTTCATGTTTTTACAGAGTTAAAATATAATCATTTATTTTTAAAATATATACTGCCTATATTCCGACTAATAAATGTGCACCAAACTTGATTACCAAATCCAAATAGACATAGTCAACTAGAATTAATGTGCTGTGATTTCACATTGATACTATGTGCAATTAGGGAAATAACTGATATATTTTATACATAAGGATAAAGCATCAGTTTTCTGAGTTGCTAATGGCAATCTTATTTATTGCATAAGTTCCCTAATTGCATGTAGTGGATATTTCTCACTATTTCAAAAGGCCAACTGCTGAGTATTTTCAAAGGCCAGAAGTTTGTTCAAAAATATTGGTAGTTTCAGACTATTGTGAAATGATCTAAAGCAGTATTTGAAGGAACTAGTATCTGTATTCCAGCATGAGTAATCATAGTAGACTAAACATTGGTTACTTAATTGACTTCTCATTTGACATTTCTGGCTGGATTGGTTGAGTGTCCTACTTGAATGCTAGAAGCCCAAAAGGTAAAATGATTTGATCAAGAGACTATGAGTAGTAGTTGCTTACTGACAGATCCTCCAAATGGACTACTCATTTTTTTAATAGCAAGAGAGTCCTTTGTAAGAAATGAAAAATAGGAGATATGCATAAGGAAAGAGATTTGTACATAAATAAAAGCAACATTCATAACTTGCAAAATTCACAATTTGTGGTTCTGTTATTCAGAGTACTATCTTGGATTTTAAGTTACCTGCTGTAGCATAGAAACCATGCTACAGTTAAATCAATAGATGACGTTTTTAGTGTGTGTGTGCGCCTGTGTATGTTCAGTGTCACTGGCAGCAGAGCAGATAACCAAACATGAGTACAGACTCAATATTACCTAGCTACGTGGTAACAGTTGAGCTAGTAACAAGCATATGTGCCCATTCTGTATATGTTCTGTCTTTCAGAGACAAGGATTAATTCCCTATATAATTCAGATTTGAGTAGGGAATCTTAAAGTAGAAGAGTTTCTTTTCCTGTCTTTCAAGAGGGAAGATATTTTATATATTATCTGTATTTTAGGCTATATGTTCCATAATCTAAAAGGATATTTATAGAATATTTCTTAAATAATTACATTCCTTTCATTTCTCCTTTTATCAGTAATTGATAAAAGATTTTATGTTGCCGTTTTAGCTTTCAACTGACAAAACTGTGAAAGTCCTAAATATCTTGGAGAAGAATATTCAAGATGGGTCAAAGCTTTCTACTTTGCTAAATCATGTAAGTTTAAGATCTGTATTGTAAGTTTTACCCTTAATATTACTAATCTTTGATTCTTTTTTTCATTAAGAACTTTATTGGGAAAATTCTACACGTTCATTTGAGCTTCTTACCACCAATTTCTAGTTACATGCATTTCATTCAGTAGTAATTCCTTTTCTGACCTTCCCTGAAAAATTATAGTTAGAAACCTTGTGCAGATTTCCTAATTTATTTTAAAACATTAATCCTTATATGCTATTTTTATACCTAACTCAAAGAGTTGTGGAAAGATTAAATGAATGAATTCATGTAAAGTGCTTACAAACATGACTGGTACCTTGTAAGTTTTCAGTAAATGTTAACTGCACCTTTTACTACATTTTACTATGCTTACATCGAAAGCAGTAGCAACATGATTATGATGTTTTATAACCAGAAGGCTGGCAGTTCAAACCCACCAGCCACTCCTCAGAAGGAAGATGGGGCAATCTACTTCCGTAGTGATACTGCCTCAGAAACCCAAGGAGGGGTCGCTATGAGTCGGGTCCGACTCAACGGCACATAACAACAACAAAAAATGAACTGGTTAAAGTAGATTGCCTGAAATCTGCTATCCTAGCAGTCTTTAAATCCTTTGTGCATTTGAATTGATCTGGTATTATTATCTTTAGTGAACATTAATGATTATAGGCATTTAGTATCAAAGATAAGAATTTGAGGAAGTTTATACCCAGCAAAATTGTCCCTCTAATAGCTCTGGTAGCATAGTGCCTAAGGCACTTGACTGCTAATCAGAAGGCTGGCGGTTCAAACCCACCAGCCACTCCTCGGAAGGAAGATGGGGCAATCTACTTCCTTTGTGATACTGCCTCAGAAACCCAAGGAGGGGTCGCTATGAGTCAGGTCCGACTTGACAGTACAAAACAACAACAACAGATAAGCAGAAATTAAGGGAAATTTTTAAACCACACCAACCCTAGAAGAGATGCTAAAGGGAGCTCTTTGGACAGAGAAGCAACAGCAACCAACAACAACTGACCATTAACACACGATGATATAACCCAGAAACCAACCCAACTATGGAAGTAACCAAAGTAAATAAGCCTACAAAGATTGTAAACAGGGAACCAGAGACACCAACGGACAAATGAGGACAACTGCAAACCAAAAAGAGGGAAAAAATCTTTGTTGTTACAGAACTTCTAGATGGTAGGGAAGTCAAGACAACTACAAGGTAGAACAAACTATTCTACACTTGAAAAGAAAACTATAAATCACAGGGTAACCTCAAAGAAAATGATAAACCTTCGCATCAAAATAAGGAGGACCAACATAAATATTCAGCAAATACTGAAACAATAGCAATGAAGGAAGTGATAACATGATTCACAAACAAAACGAGCTCAGCATAGAAAATTATGTGGAACAAAGAATTCAACACAATGAAAAAGCACATGACAAAAATGACAGCAACAAATTCATATTTGCTGATAATTACGTATCTGGCAAGGGACTTATCTCTAAGATTGATGGAAAACTCCAACACCTCAATACCAAAGGAATTAACAATCCATTTGAAAAATGGGCAGAAGACATGAATAGACACTTAACCATGGAGGATATTCAGGTGGTCAGCTAATACATGAAAAGATGCTCACAATCGTTTGCCATCAGAGGAATGTAAATCAAAACAACAGTGAGATATACCATCTCACCCCAGCACTGATAGCAAGGTTCAGTGAGACAGAAAATAACAAATGCTGGTGGGAATGTGGAGAGATTGGGACTCTCATACACTGCTTTTGTGGCTGCAAAGTGACACAACCACTGTGGAAAGCAACATGGCAATTCCTTAGAAAGTTGAAATTGGGGATACCTTTTGACCCAGCAATCCCAAGACTAGGTATATATCCTAGAGGTAAGAGCCAGGATAGGAACAGAGACATGCACACTCAAATTCATCACAGCACTATTTACAATAGCAAAAAGATGGAAACAACCTACGTTCCCATCAGCAGACGAGTGGATGACCAGACTATGGTACATACGCATACTGGAATGCTATGCAGCACTAAAGAATAATGTAGAGTCTGAAAAATACCTCATAATATGGATGAACTTGGAGGACATTATGCTGAGTGAAATAAGTCGATCACAGAAGGACAAATATAGTATTAGTTCATTGTTGTGGAGGGTCAAGCAAAGATTTATATATGGAGAGAAACTTTCTTTGTTGGTTGCCAGGGGTGGGAGGGGAGGGGAGGGAACACTGAAAAAAAAATGCATTGACCCATGTCATTTTAGTTTTGTGTATTTCACTGTATATAAATTATATTTCAATAAAATGCATTAAAAAAAGAATTTGAGGAAGTTTTGAGTTAATTTTTTTTACTTTCAAAAATCTGATTACAAAAGTAATAACATTTATTTTGGAAATTTTCCATAAAATAAAAAGATCTATACTCTTATCTCCCAGCAATAACTGTTAACTTTGTGTGTATGTGTATATATATATATGTATGTGTGTATATATATATGTGTGTGTGTGTGTGTGTGTATATG
>NW_006921887.1:373218-381169 GCF_000298275.1 Orycteropus afer afer
TTTGGTTTTGGTTTTTTATATAATACATATATTTAGTACATACACTGGATTTTAGTTTATCCCATGAGAGAAAGTATAGGTAATGTTCTTGGTGTTTGTGGAAGCCATAGACTTGCTGAGTGAGCCATATGGAATAAAATATGTTGAAAAATAATCTCAGGTGATGGTGGTTTTTATTAGGTGCCATTAAGTTGGCTCTGAGTCAAAGCAACCTTATCTGTAGCAGGATAAAACATTCCCTGCTCCTACACCGTCTTCATTGGCTTCACTGGTTTTCATTGGCTAACTTTTGGAAGTATAACACCAGACCTTTTTCCTACTCTGTCTTACTCTGGAAGTTCTGCCCTCACCTGACAACCATGGTAACCCTGCTGGTATTTGAAATACTAGTGGCGTAGCTTTTAGCATCACAGCAACACACAAGTCACTATGGTACAACAAACTGACAGGCGGTAGTGACTCAGGTGTTAGTTCTATGGATTATTTAATATATCCATATTTTCCCAATGCTTTCTGCCCCTGCTTAACTAGTTTTTTTTTGATCATAGAAACAAAAAAGCTTGGAGAAACCTATAATAAACAGTCTCTTCCATCTTTAGTCTGCAAGTTTTACTTAGAACACTTTGGAAAGAAATTATGATAAACATCAAGAATCTAGAGTCTGGCAGGCTAGGTGACTCAGTCTTAATAAAATTATTTCCAGTCCTGAAAACCTTAGCACTATTTAATGTGTTGTAGATAGCCTTAACATGTGGCGTGATTCATGAGCCTCCTTAACTAACTCTTCCAAAGAGCAGTTTTAATAGTAAAGAAAAGCTACTTTATCCTAAACAATTTTTCAAGTAAACCTATAAGTAGTAAAATTATAGGAAACTGAAGAGTTAGGGAACAAAAGTAATCCAGTTGTTAGGCATTACTAATTAGAAAACCCCTCTCTGCTTTACATACATTGTACTTTTATTTGCCAGCCCAAATATGCTTTATCCCAGTATATGAGTATATGAGTGATAATTCCATAGCTAAAGATGGGGTGGAAGGATTTTCATTTTAAAAGTAAGCTTAAAAACATTTTTTCTCAGTTGTAATGTCAAGTTGTTTATGTGTAAATTAAAATGTGGTCTTCTGTGAGTTGTTGAATTACCATATCAGAAAACAAATTGTGTTTTCAGTAGTCTACATAATCAACACTCTTTAGTCTCATTTTGAAATATATAGATGTATGTGTGGTGTATGTATGTGTATATTTATTTATATATACACTGTACACTGTATTAGGAATGAATGAGTCAGTACCTTTTTATATTTCCAGATAAGAATCTTTTTTGTTGTTTTAATTTTTTATTTGGTCTTATAACAGAAAGTAAAATGTAAAGTTTTTTGATGGTCAAAATATTTATACCCAAAACATAAAATTCCTTACATGTGATTATAATCTTAAGCTAAATTCTTAGACTTGGGTAAAGTACACAGATAATAAAAGTGACTCTAACTTTGTCAGTGGAGTGTCATCTAATGGGAAAATGGTAAATAGAGTAAATCATGTTTGAAAACACTGAAACAGAAATTTAAAGTAGTATTATCAATACTTTTACTTCATTCCAAAGATTCTTTACAGAATATACATATCAAGAGTTTTGTCATGTTTTTCACCGATGAAAGTGAAATATATCGCAATTTATATTTCCAGTCATTAACAATGTACTGTTTTGTAGAATAATGATACAGAAGAAGAAGAGAGATTATGGAGAGACCTTATTATGGAGAGAGTTACAAAATCAGCAGATGCTTGTCTTACGACTATCAACATCATGACATCTCCCAACATGCCAAAAGCTGTATATATTGAGGATGTAATCGAAAGAGTTATACAGTACACTAAATTTCATTTGCAGAATACACTTTATCCTCAGTATGATCCTGTTTACAGATTAGATCCTCATGGAGGTTGGTTTGCCCATTTTATATTTATAGTTCAGTCTAATATCAAAATTGTCTATTATATAATTTTGTCATATTAGTGGCCTTAGAATACAGTGACATAAAATCGCAGCTGAGTTATTAGATTACCTATATTTTAATAAACACCAACTTTAATTTTAGAATTTACTGGAATTTAGAACTCTTAATTAATCCAGTACTTGTTCAGTTATGATTTCTTTAGCACCTACTTATGTATAATAGAAGTACTTTCTGCTGATTAGGGAAAATCCTAGATAATATTACTTCTGGTTCCAGTTACCACATCCCCCAAATTCTACCCAAAATAGTAGCTAGCTGCAAAATGGATTGGTTCAAGATGTACACTATAAATGAGCACTAAAAATTAGTTAGTATATATGTTTGGAGAGAGGAAAGACAAACATAGTTTCATGAATAATCTATATTTGATCACCTCTTCTTTAATAATTGCAAATTAATTTAAACTTTATTCTACTCCCAATAGAACACAATAAAAATAAAGGTAATGTTTTACATCTAAGAATTTAATAGGCACTGAATTGTACCATAAATTATATGTCATAAGAATGTTGAATGTTTACTTTCTAATTAAATACCTTAAAGAATATATTTTTCTTTTTTAATAAGTAACTAGCTTTATTTGTCAAGTTGTATTTACATGTAACCTCCCCCCAAAAAAATGTGTCCACTTATTGCAGAAACCAGTTTTATTACGGTTGATTCACAATTCCTTGTTTTGATTTTTTTTTATATTTTTTATTTTAGGAGGCTTACTAAGTTCAAAGGCAAAACGGGCCAAATGTTCTACCCATAAACAGAGAGTAATAGTAATGCTTTACAACAAAGTTTGTGATATTGTTAGCAGCTTATCAGAATTGTTAGAGATACAGCTCCTTACAGACACAACAATTCTTCAGGTAAATTTTACTGAACCATTTCTGTGTATTTTTAGACCAAATGATATCAGAGTACAGAGTCTTACTGCATCAGTATTATTCAACAGTTTTTTCAATTCAGAGTATAGTCTATCTAAATTAAAGAAATAAAGTTCAAGGAAGCTTTAAAATAATACATTTTGAGCAGAAGACAGGTGAATGTAGTGTAAATTCCAAACTGAATTGTTTGAAAGATAAGTTACCATGTCTTTTACAGTATGCGAGGACATTTTTATCAAGGATAGCAGTATGTTTTTTGTTTCTTTAAATTCTTGTGATATTCCTTAATCCAAATGATAGACATTAGAGAAATGGCAGCTATGAAGGAAGGTACTTGATGTGTGTGCTAATATGCTTGAGGATGAAGGAGAACAGACAGAAGGCTAGATAGATGCTGATCAGGTGAGGGGAAAAAATGCCCTCTCAATGTTTTCCAATAAATGTATGAATTTAATAAATTAGAATATAACTGAAATCAGCTAATGACGTGAACTAATTTTTTTTTGCAGGTATCATCGATGGGAATAACACCATTTTTTGTGGAAAATGTCAGTGAACTACAATTGTGTGCCATTAAGCTAGTGACTGCAGTAAGTATAACTGTCTTCAATTCGTATTTTTAAGTTATGCTCAAAGTAAAATAATACTTGTTGTTGTTGTTGTGGTTGTTAGATGCCCTCAAGTTGATTCTGACTCATAACAACCCCATGTGTGCAGAGTAGAATTGTTCTCTGGAGTTCTCAAGGCCTTCAGTGCATGGTACCTTTGAACTGCCCACTTTTCAACTAATAGTTGAACACCACCCAAATAATATTAACGTTTGATCCTAGCTACCAGAAATTTGTAGAGTAAACGTTTTCAGTAGATCTACTTCAACATAACTGTTACAGTATGTCTTAGATTTTATGAATCAAGGCCTCATTTTTCTATTTAAGTAATTTTTTGCATTCAGTTTTTGTCAAATTGTAAACGTTTCTAAATTTTTTTTTATAATTTTCAGTTGATAATTCCTCAGCATTTCCAGTAAAATTATAATGGTTCAAAATCATTTAAATCAAAAACATTCTAAATGGTAGATAATATTTTTTAACACATAGTATAAAGACTGATAATGTCATTTTTGTTTTGTTTTTAATATAATAACTTGGGATTTTATAATTCTTAAATAGGTATTCTCAAGATACGAAAAACATAGGCAGTTAATTTTGGAAGAAATTTTTACTTCACTTGCAAGATTACCAACCAGCAAGAGGAGTTTAAGGAACTTCAGGTAACTAATTGTCCCAGTGTCGAGTGTAATGAAGAATTCCATTAAACTGCAGCCATCATTTCTCTGGTTTATGTTTTAATGAACAAATAAAAGAGAAACAATTCATTCAGAACAACATGAAAAATAGCTTGGATATGTAAAATCATAAGGCATATTTAGAGGACATGAAGTTCAGTAATTCTAACATGTAAGGATCTATGACAGGATTTTTCAATCTCAGAACTAGTGACATTTGGGGCCTATACACTGTAAGATGTTTGGCAGCATCTCTTACATCTCTCAATAGGTGCCAATAGAAACCCTCCCCCTAGATGTTGTAACAACCAAAATTATCTCCAGACACTGACAGATGTCCCCTGTAGGCAAAATCATCCCCAGTTTAGAATTATAGGTCTGTTGGAAGAGTGAGAGGTAGTTCAAAGAGAACTTTACAAGTCAGACTAAGAATTTAGACTTGATCTATCAGATGGCGGGAAGCCATCAAATGCTATTTTAAGGAGAGAGCTGAAACATTAACAGCAGTATAGAGAACAGACATAGGGATTAAATGCACTTAAATCATTAAGCATACCATACATAAGGAATGTTATCATCTGCTTTAGTCAGCATCATCATAGTATCCTGATAATCATCTTAGTATCTCTAACATTAAATGTGTTGACCTGCTGTCATAGGAGATTATTTTTAGATTCTTTTGAAGGCTCTCTTCACTAAAATAATTATTTTTATCTTAATCATTTTCTGAACTAACTAAACTTCTGTTGTCTATTAAAACCTGAAGAAAAATCTACCAGTATAGAATTCTTGTGTTTCTACAATAACAATAGAACAAAAGACTTAGAAATTGATTTTTCATACTCTGTGGCAATGACCTTGATGAGCAGAAAGCTCACTATATGGTACATTTTAATTTAAAAAATGAATATCTGAATGCATGGCTTTGGGGAATTTTGAAGACTGTTAACCATTTTTTAAATCATTTTGAGTTTTCATTATAAATTTTTGACCTGTGCATATAAAGTATTGAGATTTGTATTAAATACTACATTTTTCATTTGACTGTTTGAATTATCAGAGTACACATAGGCTTTACCAGATATTTTCTAATTTATTAAAAATAATTAAACATAAGGACAACATGATAAACACTAATAGTAAACAAACAAACCACCACCAGCAAGTTGATTCTGACTCATAGCAACAATGTAGGAAATCCCTAGCATTTCTGAGGCTGTAAATCTTTATGGAAGCAGACTGCCTCATCTTTTTCCCACAGAGTGGCTGGTAGGTTCCAACCACCAACCTTTTGGTTAGCAGTTACATGCTTTAACTAATGCACTCCCAGAGCTCGTTAGCACCAATTTAAAAAAAAAAAAAAAAAAAAAATCACTGCCATCGAGTCAGTACAACTCATAGTGACCCCTATTGAGTTTCCAAAGCTGTATGTCTTTAAGAAAGTAGATTGCCCCATCTTGCTTCCACGGAGCAGCTGGTGAATTTGAACCACTGGACCTTGAGGTTAGCAGCCAAAAGCCTTATCCATTACACCACCAGAGCTTATCAGCACCAAGAATGGTGCCTAGAAATATTGATAAAGCATCTGAAATTTTCAGGTGACAGATGACATGGAAAATGAAATCATCTTCATGTGATTTAACTTTTTTTTCTACTCCATAAAAGGTTAAATAGTAGTGATATGGATGGAGAACCCATGTATATTCAGATGGTTACAGCACTGGTTTTACAACTTATTCAGTGTGTAGTACACTTACCATCATCAGAGAAGGACTCTAATTCAGAAGAGGACTCAAACAAAAAAGTAAGAACTCTTTTAAAGGTTTTATAACTTTGTACCTTTTTGGAAGGAGGCACCTGTATGTCTTGTCATTCTTACAAAACTGAAGTTCTTAATTAGGGGTTCATGGCTGGGATTTAGGGTCTTTGTAAAAGCTCTAGATTAAGTTTTAGAAGACAGGCCACTTGAATCTGAGTTTGTTTTTGCAGCAGTAAAATGAGTATTATAACACATGATGTTCCTACCATATCAGGTTGTCTCAAATGAGATACTGAATGTGAAAGTAAATATTATAATGTAATGTATATTAATGTGTATAATGTAATATAGTTAGTATGGAATTTGTGTGGAAAATGAGTTTATGCCCTCACTGAGATTTGCTTTGGGTTTTGTAGCTTTTGTTCATTGAAGTTTATAATTTTTCCAAGTTCTGTAGTTTTACCTCAACAGAAGTTCTACAGAAATGGGAGTAATTTCATTCTTTTCTGGATAGATATAAGTATATGTGTGTGTGTTTTTGTGTATATAATATTTTCTGTTTGCTGATAATAATTAAGTAAATATTACCAAAAAAGTTGGTGCTTTGATGCTTCTTTCATTCCTATTGTTCTGTCTCCAGTCTTCCCTACTGCCTATTGGTAACCATTACTATATCAAGCATATGTTTATCTTCTTACTTATCTGCATAAATTTGATGAAGAATTTTTAAATTTACATAAATGATATCGCAATATTTATAGTTTATTTTTTCACTCGGCATTGTTTTGAATACACATAAGTTATACTGAATCCTCTTTTCCTTCAGTTAAGCCTATCTTATAACTGTTTCTCACCTTAAAGCAAGCGTTTCTCTAGGTATATACTTAGAATCGTTATGTCATAGTATACATGCTTTTTTAATTTTAAAGTCACCAGTTGGCTCACCAAATTGGTGTTCCAGTTTATATTCATACTATTTGATTTTTCCTAGTTTGATCAGTATGAGTTAGTATTATGTTTTCTTTTGCATCTCCCTGGTTATTACTGAGCTTGAGCCCCTTTTCCTGTTTGTCTTCTGGGTCTCCACAGTGATGAATTGCCCATGTATATCCTGGTTTAAAATTTCTAGCAAAATAGTTGTATTTTCTTTTGTATTAAGTAGTGTTTTATAAGCTTTGAACTTGGAATAGTTTCTAAATTTTTCTTTTTGTATTTTCAATTGATTTCTTCTTGTTCTGACATAGATCATGATAAGCCAACTATTGCTGTTACATTTGTTAACTACACTTTTCATTCTTCTGTTGTTGTTAGCTGCCTGACTCACAGCCACTCCACATGTTACAAAGTAGACTGCTCCATAGGCTTTTGTTGGCTATAATCTTTATGGAAACAGTTTACCAGGCCTTTTCTTCTGCAGAGTTGTTGAGTGGGTTCAAACCGCCAGCCTTTTAGATTAGCAGGTGATCGTAAACCACTTGAACCACCTGGCCTCCTTTGTCACTTTTTCATGTATTTCACTAAATTAAAATGAACCTTACCAATGTTTTCACTTAATTGTTTTTATAAAGTACTGAAATACATTTAGGATGCTAATTGTACTTTATCTCTTCATGTATAAAAGAATAATTTAAGCATTTTAGTATTTAAACCTATTATCCCTACTCAGTAATAATATGGGCAGGCAACTGAACTAACTTACAGGTTGGTATTTCTTTTTATATCTTTATAAATTCATTTTTCTCACTCTAGGTTGATCAGGATGTTGTCATTACCAACTCTTATGAAACAGCCATGCGAACAGCCCAGAACTTCCTCTCTATCTTCCTTAAAAAGTGAGTAAATCTAATATAAACTTGTATTTATTTTCTATAATACAGAGAATAGTTCATTTATCTTAAGAAAAAGAGTAAGCCAAGTTCTGCCATAATCTGATTTTTAATAAGTCAGTCAGTTTCTCTGGCCCTTGGTTTCCTAATCTTTAAAATTGAGGCAATTCATTTTTTTTTTTTTTTT
>NW_006921887.1:383149-385484 GCF_000298275.1 Orycteropus afer afer
CTTTGGAGAGGCAATTCATTTTAAAAATCTAAAATTTTGTAGGATTGTTTAATGTTGGTTTAAAGAATTAGATTGAAATTCTGTGATTTTTTTTTCTTCAGTACATTTTGGGATATTCTACCTGAATAGGAAAACTTGTGGAGTGAAGGTTACTTAGCCTTTGAAAGAATTTATGGTGATCTTTTACAGAGGAAAACAGTGGTCATTTTTAAAAATTGGTTATGTTTGCTAGAATGTGATCTTAGTATTAGTCAGTAAATGAATTGCCTACAGTAAAGGGAAAAATGACAATTGAGAAATAGATGCATGTTAAACTATTTTATTTAATGGACCTTGTTCCTATATATAGGAAGGAAAAAACTTGGTAACAAAATTTCATTCATGTTGGGGACAGGCTACCTCAATTCACAGCCTTTTTCTTTTTTGTCTTTAAACAGGTGTGGTAGTAAGCAAGGTGAAGAAGATTACAGACCACTATTTGAAAATTTTGTTCAGGACCTTCTTTCAACAGTCAATAAGCCTGAGTGGCCAGCTGCTGAACTGCTCCTTAGTTTGTTAGGGAGACTGTTGGTAAGAGTATAGCATTTAAAGATTATTAGGTTACTACGACAACATAATGAGGATGTACTCTGATTCACTGATGATGAAATTCTTTAAAAATGTGTAAGGAAATACAACCATTGCATCTCTTTTTTTGCATGTGCTTAACTGTACACATTATTGTCAGTACCTTATGGAAAACTTTTGACTGTTGTGACTTTTTGTACTTTTTCATTACTTAAGATAAGAAAGCAATGCTTTTTTAAAAGTTTTGTTTTATTTTGGAAGTGTTATGTTGCTAGTTAAAAGCATCTATATATATTGAGTCATTTCTTACTGTAGTTAATTCATTTCAAAGCATGAAACTAATAAACTATTTGTCGTCTTTAAGAATATTTCTAAGAACATGGCACTTTTTAGTCCATCATGTAATGCAGTGGGAAAATGCAAAAAAAAAAAAAAAAAAATTAACTGTTCTTTTTTTATTTTTAAATTGCACTTGGATTTGTGCAATAAAAGTTATTACGAAGCTTTTGGGACCTAACTTTTTATGAACTGGAAAATATATTAATACCCTTCTGAAACCAAGATAATATTTCATGGTCTCAGAATTCCAGTTCAAAAAATTCTTAGTCATATCTCATTTTTAAAAAATAAACAGCCCAGCCTACATTTGAAAAAGTGACTATATTCCTAAGAAAATTTAATCTATTAAATGTGTTGTGTTGTGTTTTGTTTTGTTTTGTTTTAGCCAAATGAAAATGCTCAGATTCTTGAAACTCAAAAGGGATGGTAGTATTAGAGGAAAAATAAATTTATTTAAATATCCAATAGTATATATTTGGAATTCATCTGTTAGATTGCTATTAAAGATAATGTTGTTATAAGTGTTTCAAGTTAAATGGAAAACTGTTTTGATGTTTAGGTTCATCAGTTCAGTAACAAGTCAACAGAGATGGCTTTAAGAGTAGCATCTCTTGATTACCTTGGAACTGTTGCTGCACGACTAAGGAAAGATGCTGTTACAAGCAAAATGGATCAAGGATCTATAGAACGAATTTTAAAACAGGTATTGAGATAAGAGATTAAAATTATGGGGAAAATAACAAGTGTACCTACCCCTCACTTATCGACTGTCTCGTTATTTGACATTTCACATTTACAACAGTAATACAAAATGTACTGAATATTTTGTGTATTAATGACATATGTCTGGCATTATCAAATGCCGAGGTGCAAGGCAACAATAATGCTGGCTGTGATGTAGTTAAGGTCATGTGTCACCTTGACTAGGTCATGAGTCTTAGTGGATTATCAGTAATGTAATGATGTAATCATCCTTTGTTCTGTGATCTGATGTGGTCATCCTCCGTTTTTGCATAAAACCAATTTTTGTGTAATGACGTTGTCTTTGGAACCTAGCCTTGTCAATTAGTAAGAAGTGGGTATACTGTCTTTCAGTATTACCACATATTGTTGCATTTTATTTTGTAGATTCAAGATAAGCTCTGTATTTCTAAAATGAGCTGTTATTTTTCAAAGCCGCAGATAGGAAGCTGAGACTTACAGGTGAACTATAAAGTGTGAGAAAAGCTTTTAAATGGTTTATGTAAATCTTTAATATACTTTTTTTGGTGAACTACTTTTATGAAAGGAGCTCTGGTAGCATAGTGCCTGAGGCACTTGACTGCTAACCAGAAGACTGGCGGTTCAAAGCCACTCCTCAGAAGGAAGGTTGGGCAATCTACTTCTGTAGTGATACCGCCTTGGAAACCCAAGGAGGGGTTGCTATGAG
>NW_006921887.1:389224-401915 GCF_000298275.1 Orycteropus afer afer
GACTTGACGGCACTTAACAACAACAACAACAGTAATACAGAAAATTACTGAAGTGATGGAAAATGATCTCTAACCTCACTATTATCTTCATTTTCTTTCTACTCTCTTTAATGTTCATAACACTGTTCACCCTGGCCATTAGAATTGCCTTTAATTTTTTTTATTATAATTTGTTTGTATAGCATATTTTCTTTCTTTTGTTGCATTTCCTTAGAATAATTTCTCAATAATATGATTATCTGTGGCAAATGTCATACACCTTTTTATTTTGAAATAATTTCAAACTAAAGAATTACAAGAACAAGATAAAGAACTCCCATAAATCCTTAACCCAGCTTTCTCAATTATTGACATTTGCTTCATCATTCCTTTTGCGTGTGTATGGCTATATGTATAAAACAAAAAAAAAAAACCACCAAACTCACTGCCATTGAGTCAGTTCCTCATAGCAACCCCCTTTGGATTTCCAGGGCAATAAATCTTTATGGAAGTAGATTGCCCAGTCTTCTTCCATGGAGTGGCTGGTGGGCTTGAACCACCTGTCTTCTGGTTAGCAGTCAAATGCCTAAGGCACTATGCCAGATATGCACATATTTTTCTCTCTCAACCATTTGAAGTTATACTGTAAACATATTATCCCATTACCTCTGAAATTTTAGTGCATATGTTCTCAAAATGTGATTCCCTGGAAAAGCAGTACCAGCATTGACTTCACTTGGGATTTTGTTAGAAATACAAATACTTAGGACCCTCTCCAGACCTACAGAATCATAAACACTGGGGGTGGGGCCCAACCATCTGTGTTTTAACAAGCCTACCAGGTGGTTCTAAAAAATGCTAAAGTTGGAGAGCTACTGCTTAGTGTGTATTTTGTATAAGCAAGAGCACTCACCTGTACAGTACAACCATCAAAATCAAAAAATGATCATGAATATACTACTACTGTCTAATGTACAAGGCAATTATGATCAGTTAGAATTTTCACCTTCCATGTGGGAGACCTGGGTTTGATTCCGGTCCAGTGCAACTCATGCACAGCCAACACCCACCTGTCGTTGGAGACCTGCATGTTGCTGTGATGCTATATAGTTTTCAGTGGAGCTTCCAGACTAAGAAGGACTCGTAAGGATTATCTGGTGATCTATTTCCATAAATAAGCCAGTGAAAACCCTATGGATCACAACAGTTCAGTCTACAACTACCATGGTGATGGCACAAGACTAGGCAGTGTTTAGTTTAATGTAGTCATGAGCTCACCATGAATCAGTGGCTGACTTGATGGCAGCTAACAACAGTTCATCTAATATCATACCATTCCTATTATATATAGTAGGTTATAATCTGTTGCTGTAATTATTTTAATACTCAGATTGTCTTACATTTTGATCAGTGAGGAACGCTTCAAGTTGACTTTTGTATCCTATTGATACGATCCCATTTATCTTTATGGATTTTCTTATTTTCTGAGACAGCAGAGTATTTCAAGCTCGTCTTTTACTATCCCTGTTCCAGCACTTGGATCAGGCATTTCTCTAAGAATTTTTGGTTCCTTTTAATGGAGAAAAGTACTTGTTAATACAGATAAAAACAGTATTCCACCTTTTGGATTAAGTGTTTGGATTAGATTAAAACTTTTGTTTTGTTTTCCAAATAGGCAACATAGTGCTAGTTTTATGTCAGCTAATCTAGGAGCAATTTTGTTTTTATACATAATATTCCCATTACACTTTCTTTCCAAAGATTTGTATTTCCATTGTGCTGTTTTCTTTGACTTATGAGTTGTTTTGTAGTAAAGTGTATTATTATTTATCTAAATATATGGATTATACGCCTGTGTTTTAAATTTTTTAACTAAGCTGTATTGTGGTCAGGGAATGGTGGTCAGTATGGAAGGAAGATGGAGCAATCTACTTCTGTAGTGATAACTGGCCTCAGAAACCCAAGGAGGGGTCACTATGAGTTGAGTCCAACTTGACAGCACATAACAACAACAACATCATGGCAAATTTTTACAAAACTTATACATGTACTTGAAAGGATTTTGAATTCCCTGTGAGCTCTTTTAAAGAAAGGTGACATAGTTCACAAAACTAAAAGCTAACCTCAGCTACTATAAGAATATGTTTTCCTTTTTAATTTCTGTGCTTTTATTTTCATCTTTTTTATTTATTGGTTATTTTCCTTGGATTTCTGTTTACAACTGGAGGATTTATTAAAGCACATTGTTGTTTTTGTTATGTGCCGTCGAGTCAAACCTGACTCATAGCGACCCCTCCTTGGGTTTCTGAAGCAGTATCACTACGGAAGTAGATTGCCCAACCTTCCTTCCGAGGAGTGGCTGGTGGGTTTGAACCGCCAGCCCCCTGGTTAGCGGTCAAGTGCCTTAGGCACTATGCTACCAGAAGTCCAAAGCACATTAGTAATATCTTTTTTGTTCTTACTTGGGTTATGTTACAGGTTTCAGGAGGAGAAGATGAAATCCAACAATTACAGAAAGCATTGCTTGATTACCTGGATGAAAACACTGAGACTGACCCCTCACTGGTGGTAAGTATTTTGTTTTGTTTTGTTTTGATGGAGATATCACATGTTCTATTCAAATTGGATCTAGAAAATTGGGAAATAGCTTGAAGAGGAAGAATGAACTTGTTTAGAATATTGATTTTTGAGAAGATAAAAGAAAGGAATTCTTAGATAATCTAAACAGAAAAGAATGGTTATGTATTGATTTGTCTTATGTGGAATTCTGGCATAGATGTGGTATTATACTAAAATTGTGTGACAAAGGAAATACTTAGAAATTGTTTTATGGTCACCTTTAAGACTAGACTGTAGACTAGATCATTGGTTCTCACAGTGGGCACAGCCCAGGTAGTGCATAAAATGACTTGTCAGCATATATTTAAAAATAAAATAAACCTTAGCACTTTTGTATTTATATTTATTTTTAAATATCCTTAATTCTATTTTTATGTATTTTATATAATATGTCTAAAATACAAGATTCATAAATAAATTCATAAACTACATTGGAGTGAGAAGCAGGAATATACAGGCAAGAAGGACACAAGAAAGGATAACCATAAGAAGGAAGCGGGAGGTGACATGTTACACTGCAGGGAATGTAACCAGTATCACAAAACAAGATGTGTATATCAGCAGTTGAGTGAAAATGAATATGCTTTGTAAAAAGTTTTTTTTTTTTTAAGTGTTTTTTTTATTTGTTTGTTTCCCACAATAGCTTGTTATGAAAATAAGAACTATTATGTTATTGAAAATAAGAAAAAAACTACATTGGAGAACAGTATGCATATACTGGGGTGCTTTTGTTTTGTTTTGTTTTGTTTTTTGAAAACTGATAGATCTGTAGTCAGAAGAGATTGGAGACCTACACTATTCAAACAACTGCTGCAGTGTTTTCATTATGTATTGGAAGAACCAGATTTGTAGGAGTTCCTCAGTGTTACACTATTTCACTAATAATTAGCCTGTGTATTTCTTGCAGGAGTTAGGTGAGATTTAAGAGCAGCTCAAGTCTTCTACCTTCAATATTTTATCTGTTCATTCTAAACTTTTCTAGATGATCCATCATCTGTTTAATTGTACTGATTAGTTGTGTGACATTTTCTTTAGTTAGGTAGTTGATAATAGTATTCTGTATTTAGTATAGTTGTGTTTATCTATTTAATATCTTTTTACATCATTAATATTAGTGTTGAGATAAAGTAATATAGTAAGTCTTCTTCTATCATTCTAGATATTCCAAATTTTGTAACTTTCTTAAACTCTCTTTTTCTCTGATAGAAATTAATTCAAGTTAACCTTAGTATTTATATTTCTAACTGTGGCATTCTAACTTTTATCCATGGGTTGAAAGTTTTATTACTAATTTCCTCAAGCTCATGTCTATCTAATTCCTTTTCAGTTTTCTCGTAAATTCTATATAGCTCAGTGGTTCCGTGACACAACTCTGGAAACAGAAAAAGCAATGAAATCACAAAAAGATGAAGACTCATCTGAAGGAACACATCACTCAAAGGAAGTTGAGACAACTGGTCAAATCATGCATCGAGCTGAAAATCGAAAAAAGTTTCTTAGAAGCATTATTAAAACCACACCTTCTCAGTTCAGCACATTAAAGTAAGATCCAGAGAGGAAAAGTTTTCTTTTTTCATTTACTTTTTTGCTATCTATTTCCTTAATTTACAGAAATAAATAAAAATGTAATGACTCTTTTTGCAGGATGAACTCTGATACTGTGGATTATGATGATGCTTGCCTGATTGTTCGATACTTGGCCTCTATGAGGCCGTTTGCCCAGAGCTTCGATATTTATTTGACACAGGTAAACGGGGCCAGAAGTCTTTATAAAGTAATATTCATTTTCTGATTCTGGATGCTGTGGGAAAGCATGTAATATCTATTCAATGTTGTGCACAGATATTCATAAGGTCATGGAAGTAGCATATGTTTTCATGATTCCCATTAACCCACTGCTGTTGAATCAATTCTGACTCATAGCAACCATACAGGGCAGAGTAGAAATGCTCCACACGGTTTCCAGGTCTTTATGGAAGCAGGTTTTCACATCTTTCCTCCATGGAGCAACTGATGGGTCCGAGCTGCTGGCCTTTGGAAAGTTGCTTAATCACTGTACCAGCAGGGCTTCTTTTTCATGTTCCATATTTGTTAAAATGTATTTGTTCTAAATGCCATATACATATAGATTCTTGTTTTACAGATAGATGGATATAATATCTATATGAGTACACACACACACATGGTGTAGACTGAATTGTTACCAAAAAAAGTCAGATCATTCAGTTACCAGATTATGATTTGAATGATACTAAATATTCTTGACTCAAGTCACACGCAAGTTGTAATGGGTCCTTGCAGATGAAGCAGAGCAGTCACACCAGTAGAATGCCTTACTTACCACATACATTGACCTTTAAGTTAAAACTTTGGGTTGGAAGATAACTAGTCATCTACTCATTTTTATAAAATTTATAAGGTGGTAAATAGTTGGTTTGTTTTCATTTCTTTTGCATGTTTTCATGTTATTTCTTGTTAAGTTTATATATTCTAAAATTTATGAAAATATCAATATTGGTTTGGCAGATCCTACGAGTTCTTGGTGAAAATGCAATTGCCGTTCGAACAAAAGCCATGAAGTGTTTATCCGAGGTTGTTGCTGTAGATCCCAGTATTCTAGCGAGGGTAAAGATAGCACAAATGATTCTTCTTAATTGAATTTTCTATTCAAATTAAAATATTAGCTGTTCTTAAGAAAAATCATTATATTTTCTACATGTTTCTTTAGCTTGATATGCAGCGAGGAGTTCATGGACGATTAATGGATAACTCCACTAGTGTACGAGAAGCAGCAGTAGAATTATTAGGTCGATTTGTCCTTTGTCGACCTCAGCTTGCTGAACAGTATTATGATATGCTGATTGAAAGAATATTGGTATGTTTGTCATTTTTATAATGATTCATGAATATAATTTTGCCTTCCTAGTATCACATCTTGTTTTAAAATGATAAAATGGAGAAGTCAATGTATCATTCACATATACTTAATTGTCTAAATGATGAACTAAAGAAGGACATGTCTTAGGGGGAGGGATGTTTAAAATTATGAAATAAATCATTAACAAAGATTGGATTCTTTTTTCAGTTAAGTTTGCCTTTTGTTTATACCACTTTACAGTGAATAAGTTCTAGGAATTAGATAGAAAACAGTTAAATACTTTTGGACAGAAATCTCACACGCATATGTATATATATAAACAGGAAAAGTTGTTTCAATGAGAATTTTCATATCTGACAGTAATTTTGGATCCTTTGTATCTATCTGCTTATTTAGAGTTATATTGCCTGTATAATGACAAGCTCAGATTCTGCAAAATTAATCAGAAAGTCATCTGAATCTTAGAGTAAAGTTCAGAAATACTGTTCTAAAATACTCTTTTTCTTTGTATACCATGGAATTCTTGGGCCCTCAACATTCTTGGGGGAACAAAGGGGGTCTGCAAATAAAAGGAAGCATTGGTATTAGGAAACATCAATGAGATTGCCACACTGCCCGCAACGTGTATAACTCAGCAGGGATGCATTAGTGTACAGTCACTAGAATGTATTATATCACCTTTAGCCTAGCATCAGACTGTTGTGTGATAAGAGTTACAGACTTGATGTTTAGCTAGCTTCTAATAAGCCTAAGAACTAGGTTCAAACAGAATTTATAGAAAAGATGGAAGAATTTTTTTTCCTTGTAGTGCCTCAGTCTTTCTAAGAGTAAAGGACAAAATCAAGGCAATTCCCAAATATCTAATACACTCTGACAATGTCTGCCATGGCAGATATTCTAAAACTTTTGCATAATTGCTAGATTGTATAATAATTTTACCAATGCTGTTATTGTTAATTTGAAGATCTTTCGTGACAAAAATTTGTGAAATTAAAGACAAATATTGCAGCAAATTCTCATATACCCACCAACATTGTCTATCTTTTTTGCTAACTATTTTAAATTAAATTGTGAACATTTTGCTACTTCTCTTGAATATTGCAACTTGAAACTCCAAAAAATATACTGTTCTTTGTAAATACAGAACTATTATGTCACCCAGCTAAATTAACACTCGCATTCAGATTCTCTAGTTGCCCCAAAAAATGTCTTTTATAGAAAGCTTTTTAAAAATCAGGATCCTGATTGTAGATCAATAGATCACACATTGTATTTGGTGGGCATATCTTAAATTTAAATTATTCTCCTACTCTTATTTTTATAACTCCATCCCTTTGATGTTAACTGATTGTAAGACCAAGTCAATCTTACTATTCCCCCATGATTATTATTAAAGTTGTTCCTTCAACTCTTCTATTTCCTATAAACCATAATATAGTGCCAAAGGTTTAATTCAGGTCAAGCATTTTTGTGAAAAGTTCTTTATAGGTGTTACATCATACGCTTTTTAAGTGCCAGACATTGTTCTAAAAGCTTTACATTTGTTATTACATTTAATTCTGATAACTTGTACTTTAGTATCTTATCTCGTGCTAAACTATAGGACATTCTTCCATTTCTTGAATATCATATTTTGTAAGTGAAGACAGTGTTTTGGTTCTAGTGCTGCTCTAGCAAAAATACCACAAATGTATGGCTTTACCAAACAGGGATTTATTCTCTTACAGTTTAGGAGGCTAGCAGTCTGAGTTCAAAGTGCCAGCTCTTGGGGCTGGGTGAAGACCCCTTGACCCTGGGCTTCAGCTCTGCCTCTTGCTTCCAGCCCACTGAAGCTGGAGGCATCTCTTAGACAGCGGTTGGCTGCTGAGGTTGACAACCCAGGGTTGACAAGTAAAAAAAAATCACAGTCCCAAAATTATCAAGCAACACAGCAGGCCACCAGTTGAAGTCCATTAACAGTCCCCAAGATCAGCAGACAACATGGCAGGCCATTGAGATGAACACTTGACTACATAAGGGTCCAGGCATGCCAAAAAGCTCAGAGTCAAAACTGACTTCTTATATACTGGAAACGGACCACATCCCTAAGGCAACTACTCAGCTGCCGTATGTACTCAATATATAAAGAGAAAAATATACAGACCATGTTGTCATGTTAACAAAGAGTAACTGTATGGCTTGTGGGTACATATTTCTTAATTTCATTTTATCAAACTTCAGAACCTAAGGGACTCTGATTTTTCTGACATTTAAAAATTCCTTTCTGTTGTCAGGATACTGGTATCAGTGTAAGGAAAAGGGTAATAAAGATTCTAAGGGACATCTGTATTGAACAACCAACATTTCCAAAAATTACAGAAATGTGTGTAAAAATGATTCGTAGAGTCAATGATGAAGAGGGCATTAAGGTAAGATGAAATGTTCACTGCTTTAAAGTTCATTTTTCATAATTTTTCAAATGATTCAAATGTGTATCACATCTGAATTGTGTTGATTCAAATATATATAAAACCTTCAAAAGTGAACAACATGTTTAGTTTATAAGCTCAAGAAAAAGACATACTTTCGTAATTTTCTTTTTAATTTCTAGATTTTGTTTTAATTAGTGCAGTATGATCTTTCTAGGCCAATTCAGTAACTGTAATATTTATTTAATGTCATTGTAGAGATTGCATTATATCCAAGAAATTTACTGTCGTATTAAAATTCTTTTGATTTTCAAGTTGTATGTAATTAGTTTTCTAAATTAGTAAATACTTTGTAGAAAGTTTAGAGTTCATGAATGAATTTACTGATATATATGATTATCCCTGTATTTATTGTTTTTAAGTCAAGAAAACACTTCTTTTTTAGATGAGGACAGTAATATGAAGTAATGTGAAGAAATAAATGATAAAATATCATTTTAGACCTGTTTCTGACAAATGTGATTCAGTTCTTCTTAAAAATCCCAGTAGTGTTTGTTTTGATTAATTATTTAAAACTTTGTGTGTTGTTGGGCATTTTCAGAATTTCCCATGTTTATGGTAGTTTCTTAGGTTGAAATTGTTCTTTCTTCTAGAAATTAGTAAATGAAACATTCCAAAAACTCTGGTTTACTCCAACTCCACACAATGACAAAGAAGCAATGACAAGGAAAATCTTAAACATCACTGATGTGGTAAGAAAAGGGGAGAGACGACGAGATATTTGATTAATCTCTACATTTAGAAGTACTTCCCTTATTTTATATTTCTAGAAATACTCAAAGGATCCAAGTAAAATGAAGTTGATGTTTTCACATTTTCCTACTTTTCAACATTCATTGAAGTAGGCACTGATACTGAAACTCTCCTTTTCCTCCAGTAATTGAAAATGTAGAAGAAGGAGAAGTGAGTGATAGATAAAATATCCTAGAAGTAGCAACTTTCAAAGAAATAGTAATCTTAATTTTTTCAGAAAACAGTAATTTAAATTTCCTTACATAAGCTATCATATTTTACCCAGAATATTTTTATGTTCTAAACTTCAAAAATGTTATATTATCAAAACATGATCTTACACATTTCCAGTGATATCTTTAAATTGGCTGTCTACCAGGAAAAGAAGAAAGAAGTAAATGATAAGATATCATTTTAGATCTGTTTCTGACAAATGTGATTCAGTTATTCTTTAAAATTTAGTACCATATTAAACTGTAATACATTAAACTTATTTCTTAATATCTTCCAAGATGTTTTAAAATAACGTTCCGTAACACTGATAAATATATTTAGTTGCTAAACGAAAACAAATTGGTTACTTTAAAAATGAAAATAAATGAGAAAATTGAAACAGTTATATGCTTCATGTTAAAACATAGCAAAAACTTATTTTTTCAGATTTGTAAATAAATTTCTGAGTTTGGGAGTTTCACCCCACATTTTTCCCTTTAGGTTGCAGCATGCAGAGATACTGGATATGACTGGTTTGAGCAGCTCCTTCAAAATGTGAGTGTTATTTTGACTCGACATGAAATACAATAAAAGACCAGTGCTTTGTAAAAGTTAAGATTTATAAGACCCTTTTCTGTTATTTGTTAAGTATTTAGCTTTTGGTAGGGAAAATTTCTATTTATGAGGCTGAACTTGTTTTTAATATCCCTTTTTAATTCATCGTTCAGTTGCTGTTATATCAGTAAGTTTTTTATATCACTAACTTGGACTTCTATTTTCATTTTCCTTTCCTTCCAGGTAAACCTTTTTTGCCTTAACTTCTTTAATGTAGAAAATAGACATGAACTCTGCAGTTACAGATTGAATTAATTATATATTATTTGACATGTTATAAAATATATAGAAATTTTTGTAGTACAGAATTAAGCCATAATTATTGGCATTTTTTAAAGACATTTTTGAAACTTTATTTCAGAAATTTTGAAACATAAACAGAAGTACCCATCAGCCAGTTTCAAATGTTACCAGCATTTTCCCTGTCTTGTTTCATTTATCCTTCCACCTTTTCTTTTGCTGTAATACTTTTAAAGCAAATACCATACTTTATCACTTCACTTATAAATACGTTTAATATCAGTCTCTAACATATCATGACTTCTAAAAATAAATAACCAGAATATCATTATCATCAATATCAAAGTTAATCATTAAAAAGTACCCCAATATCTATTACCTAGTCCATGTTCACATTTCCTAGACTATCTCAAAAATAAATTTCTACAGGAGATATTGTTTTGTTTGATATGATTCTTGTATATATTAATCTATAGTATTCAACCCTGTTATTCATACCACTTTGTGTTTTCCTTTAGAATGTCTCACATTCTGGAATTTATAGATTTCTTTCTTCTGGTGTCACTTAAGTTTTTCCTCTATCCTTTTTTTTTTTTTTTTTTTTGTAAACTCTTAGTTAGATATGTTGTTGTTGTTGTTGTGTGCCATCAAGTCAGACCCGACTCATAGCGACCCCTCCTTGGGTTTCCAAGGCGGTATCACTACGGAAGTAGATTGCCTCATCTTCCTTCTGAGGAGTGGCTGGTAGGTTTAAACCGCCAGCCTTCTGGTTAGCAGTCAAGTGCCTTAGCCACTATGCTACCAGAGCTCCCTAGTTATAGAGGCTTAATAAGAATGAAGTTCTGTTTTTGAAGTAGGGGCAAAAGTACTTCATAGACAGTGCTGAATATTACTGCATCGCATCAAGAGTCACGTAATATCTGATTGTCCCACTCTTAGTGATTTATCTGTGCATTCAGGTGTTGTCAGTCTAATGCATCTATTATAAAAATTTTCGGTATTGGTTTTAGATGATCATTACCCAGATCTGTTATTTTCATTAGAAGTTCTCTAATTCTGTTATTCCTGCTGTATTAATTACTTGGGATTTTTCTCTAAAGTTTCGCCGCCACCCCTCCCCGCCATTAGCTATTTGGTTACTATAACATACAGTTTATACAAGAAAGACAGAAAAAATGCTTGTTTCTTTTCTGTCATTTCTCAGTCACCAAAGGTGACCAATGAGTTTATTAATTTTTTACTGTAAGTGTGAACTAATAGATTTTTATACATGTGGTGTGCTCTAATATTTTGCAGTCATAATCCTTTTGAATCTCAAATTACTCCATCTTTGCCCAGTGAGAATTTCTTTAAGTTGGCCTCTTTTGAAATAGCCTTATTAGTCCTTTGTAGCCTGATAACTTTTTAGCTCTACAAGATGCCCAAACTCATCTTAACGGATTTCCTTCCCCAAACCTGGAATCAGCAATTTTCCCAAAGAGCCTTAGTTCCTCTTAGTAAGGACAATCTGGCTTCTGTGGATGTTTATTGCTAATGGGTTATCATTGCTTTTGAACCTTTTCAGAGGGGAAAACTAGAAAAAATTTATTTTATAGAAAGAAAAAAAATTATATTGGTACTTTCTATTCAAATTTAAAAATTTGAGATAAAGAGAGCTCAAAATATTCATATAAACACATATGATGGAGACGTACCACTCTTGGAAGTTATAACAGCATATGTACATACATTTTAAGAAGAAGTAAGAAAGATGCAGTGAACCGCCTTCTAGAATAACTGGAAATTTTTGAGTCAGGAATAATTAGCATACTTATTGTTCCCACACATTTTGTTCATTACTACTTCAAATATTTCTGGTTTGGGTTTGTAGTGATTAGTGACTCCCAATCATGCAATATGGCTTCCTTAAGAAACCTTAAGCTTATGTAAAATACCTTCAAATTCACACATTCACCAGACTCTGTCGACTAAATAATTGCATTAGTATCATATAGATATGCTTTTTGATAAAGTTTTTACCTATATTTTTAATATACTTTTTTTAAAACATAGCAAGAACTGTGAGGATGTTGTAGAACAGACATTATTTTGTTCTGTTGTATACAGGGTCGCTATGAGTCCAGATGTGACTTGACAGCATCTAACAACATATTTTTTGAGTGTATGGAGATACCGTTTTCTTTATAACTTTTAATGAATTTAGAGTTTTTATCATTTTTCTTTCCTCAGTAGTATGTGAAAGAATAAATTTTATCATGAAATGCTAATAAGTTTTTTATTTCTTAAATATGAACCAACTCCTTTTAACTACCATTGTAGATTTAGTACTTTTCTAAGAAGCTTTGGATCTTCAAAAAGCATGATCATAGTCCTTTGTAGGTACACAAAAATTGAACTCATTTTACAATGCCATTCATTTTTGCTCGTGATCCAAAACTATGATTCTTTTTTTAATTTATGAGGAAAATACAGGCAGCAAAACAACTTAAGAATAACTCTTATCTCATCTGTTTCTGGCCTTTATAACCCAAAGCAAGATCTCCTTCTTGAAGTTTATAATCAAATATTATCTATATCTTCATCTGTCAGTAAGTGAATAAACAAATTTTAGTACATTCATACAATTTAATAGTATTCTGCATGAGAGAGGAACAACCTTATCAAATACATACACCAACATGGATAAGTAACAAAATATTTTACATCAGTGGTTCTAAAAGTGATCATCATTACTTGGCAACTTCTTAGAAGAATACATTCTCAGGCCCTACCCCAACTTAAATCAGAAACTCTGAGATAAGGCACATAACTCTGCTTTTTAACAAGCTCCTCAGATAATCCAGTACAACTTAAAATTTGAGAACCACTGTTTTATATTTTAGTAGGGAGTTGTTATAATGGTAAGTACATTTAACTAACACTCCTGACAACCCTTTTAGAAGCTCTG
>NW_006921887.1:403263-407736 GCF_000298275.1 Orycteropus afer afer
ACTCGACGGCATATAACAACAACAAATAGACCAGTAGACAGTATACAAAGCCCAAAACAGGCCTACATATGCAGGATTTACTTGCTATAAAACACAAGCAGCATTGCAGATCATGGGTAAAAGATGACATTTTCATTAAATGAAGCTGGAGCAATTGACTATCCATAAGGAACTTTTTAAAAAAATTGATCTCCTACTTCAATTCCTAAATCAGTGTCATATAGATTAAAGCAAAACTTTAAAACTTTTACAAGAAAATGTAAGTGAATATGTTTTTTACATTCAAGCCACAAAAAGCATTAACCTTAAAAGGTTGATAAATATCATTGCATTAAAATGAATAGCATTTATGAATCAAAAGACCTGTCAAAGAAAATGAAAACACATGCCACAAGCTTGTTGTTAAGTGACATCAGGTCAGCTCTGATACATTGCAACCCCATATGCAGTAGAATGAAACACTGCCCATTCATGTGGCATACTCACAATCTTTGCTATGCTTGAGTCACAAACTGATAAAGATATTTGACACACATATAACCAACAGAAGATTAATACTGAGGATATATAAAGAACTCCTCTCCTACAAACCAATAAAAGGCGAAAGACTCATTAGGAAATAGGTAAAGCTCATGAAAAGGCATTTCATAAAGGAAATAGCACCTATGGCAATAAGGTGTTTAATCCCTTATTAAATTTTACACTCATTTGACTGAGAAAAATTGGTCAATCAATAATAAATGATGGAGAAGAGCTGGATCAAATATTATCTCTTAAATTTTGCTAATAATTGATAAAATATTACAACTACTTTGAAAAACAGTTTAGTATTATCTTGTATAAAGTTGAACCTTTTGTCCCAGCAATACCACTTCCAGGTATATACCCCCAAAAATCTCATGTATATGCTCCAGGAGAAAAGTACAAGAATGCTCGTTGTATCATTAAAACTATCAATAACTTATCTACAAAAGAATGGATGAATGAATTGTAATATAGATACAGTTACCTTCTATAGCTGTGAAATTGAGTCATAAACTAAAACTACATGCAGCAACATGGATTATAGTTAGTGATTAGACAATTAACCAAAACTGAGGGAAAAGGTATATAGTGTAGGCATTTTATAAAACAAGAAGATGATAAAATTTCTAATAGTGGTTACCTTGAGAGTGAAACATGAAGATGGGATAAAGAAAGGCATACATTGGGAGATAGAAGTTATCAGAAATATTTGTGAGTTGGATTCACAGTGCACCATTATATTTATAAATGAATTAATGATTAATACCTTTTTGTGTACTTCCAAGTGTTGGAAAGAAAAAACAGAAAGAGCATGTGAGGCAATTTTTCTGCTCCTGCCTGAAAAAGACAAGGTTAGCATGTCTTTTAAAGCTGCTTAAGGAAGTGAGTTAATGGAGTGGGGACAGAGGAGAATTTGTATTTCAGAATTGAAATTAGGTAAACTGAAGCTATCTGCCTTATTCTGATTGTTACTAGCTTTAATCATCCTGTATCTTAAGAGTAAAAGTATAAAGTTGAGCTGTCTGATACTAGCCATGTATGTTTTAAGTTTTAATTGATTGAATCTTGATTTTCATTTACAGTATTTTTCACAAATAGCACACCCACTTAAAGCATGCACACATATAATGTGTGGAAATAACAAGGTTATATTTAAAAGCTCTGGCATAGCACAGCCATGCATATACTGGACATGTCTTGTGACATTTCCAGAAGTTAGCTTTGGCTTTATTCACCCTCATTCAATAGTTTAAATATGTTATTTTTTATCATACTTGTATAATAAAGGTATAAGCTATGGTGAAGAAGCCATGGATTGAGTTTGATGGTAACCAGTAAATGGAAAATAAACAGTGGAAACTGCATTTGTTTCCTTTAAGTTGATAAATTATACCCCCATTGCTTTTGAGTCATCAGTCAGAATCTTAAACTTACTGAGGCATGTCCATAAACCAGTATCATATGGAAGCATAAACAAAGCAAAGCCTGCACTGGCATAAATGACATCAAGTAGCTATCAATAGGAGTTTGAATTCAGTCTGCATTGATGATTCTCACAGTCATCTTCTGAATCTGGTTTAAGAAAGAGTAAACAAAACAAAACTAATACGTGGTGGTTCTTGGCTGAGGAGTTGATTGTAAAACCTTACTGGAGCATCTTAAGTGAAAACATTATGCTATGTTAAGTGTGCTTACTTCATAGTCTAATTATGTCTTATTAGCACCAATGTCTTTTGTCAATGACCATAAATCTCTTTAGTCAGTCATACGTTTGCGAGCGTATAGAAAGACACTTGCTTCTTGAATACCTCACATTTGAATTTTCCAATCACTTGTCCATAATCAGATAGTTACCAATTATATTGTATCAGATAGTTACCAATTATATTGTATACATTGTTTTCATTTTATAAATCTAAATCTTAGAACCCTTTAGGATCATGTTGGGAATTACATGCAAGTCCTACACCACTAAGTACAAACTGAATGTCATTGCAAGAGCAAAAAAAAAAAGCAACAGAGCAGCAGTGAGAGAGTTTGAGTGAGGTTGGAAAGTCTTCATTTGCGAAAGGAGAAAAGGGAGCTGAAAAAAATGAATCCCAGAAAATGCACAAATCCTGGGTCCAAAGCAAAATGTCCTGAACTGGAGAATAAAAGTAGATTATTTCTCAAAGGGAACAAAATGAAACTGTCTCTGCTGTTGCATTTCAGATCAAAGCAAGGCAAAGCTTCTGGCAAGTGAAAGAGAAATCCTAGATTTCAAGGCTAGTTTCACCTGAATTTCTAAATTCGTGAAAAGTAATGGCCTTTCTGTGACAATGAGAACGACTGCAAGCCAGCAACTGTCATGTGACCGGTAGCAAAGATGGTCAACTTCTGCAAATTAATCACCAAAGAATCTCTGAAGTCAGTATCTCTGCAATGGATATAATTAATATGGACAAGGCTCCAGTGTCTTTCATTCCAGCCACCAGGACTATAGCAGCTTCAGGCATGAAAACTGAAGTATAAATACTGTGTATGAGAGAGCTTGCTTCACTGTAATTCTTGGTTACTTTGTGAATGAGATAAAACTAAAGCCAGTGATGATTTTCAAGAGAGTTAGCATGCCCCATGAAAAACTGCCCACCTATACAGTATGGTGGTTCATTATAGGGGATGGATGGATGATGATGTTATGAAAGTATGGGTAGATAAATATTATAGGGACAAGCAGGGGGAATTCTTTTCAAATAAGTCTTTACTAATTTTCGATGCCTTGGCTGCTCACAAAGAAAAAAACATTCATGATTATGTTAACTCTAGTACCCATGTAAAAGTCAAACCTGATGGTATTGCCTGCAAGCTGCAACTGCTAGATAATAGTTGTCAACCACCCATTCAAGACTGTTGTGAGAAGAGTGTAGATAGATGAATGCAGTCTGGGATTCATGAGTTCACATCATCAAGATAACTGAAGCAAGTCATGTTTACAGAAGTCTGCAAGTGAGTGGCTTATACTTGGGGAAAGTAACCCCAGAAACCATCCTCAGTGCCTTCAGAAAGGCTCAGGTTGTGCCATCAAAATACTAATGATGAAGATGAAGATGCCATTGGTGGTAGTGATAATGACATCAGTTCAGGAATCACAGAAGAGTACCTGCAGGCAACTCTTGAGATATTTCAATGATGATAATGAAGAGGGATCAGACTTTGAAGACTTCTGGGAGTGTCAGATGATGATAATGAATGAGTAAACTAGAATGGTAATTATGTTAACATTCGTAATTATTCGTAAAAAAAAAAAAAAACAGCCGCAGAGATGCAGGTGTGAAGAGGGAACTCAGGCACACCCAAAGCAGCAGGGCAGGAGAGCAGGAGAAGGGGGATTAAAAGCCAGGAACCCGGACAGAGGAGCAGTCATCCACGGGGATCCAGGTGAGGAGAGGGAACTCAGGCACGCCCAAAGCAGCAGGACGGGAGGGCGGGAGAAAGGGGGTTAAAAGCCAGGAACTCAGACAGAGGAGCAGTCAGCCGCAGGGATCCAGGTGAAGAGAGGGAACTCAGGCACGCCCGAAGCAGCAGGGCGGGAGAGTAGGAGAAAGGGGATTAAAAGGTCCAGGAATCCCAACAGAGGAGTCGTCAGCCGCAGGGATCCAGGTAAGGGTGGTATGAGAGGTTTCCAGCAGGGAGACAAACTTGTCTGTCGGTTTGTCCTACCGTGGTGACGTGTTGATGTGAGTTGTGAGGCTGAGCCACTGGTGTTTCAAACCCAGAAGGATGCATATGGTACACAGGTATCAGCCCATCTTACAGACTGAGACAGACTAGAAAGAAGGAAGAGGCTGTTTACTTCTCAAAGAATTGGCCAGAGAAAACCTTAAGAATAGCAAAGAAACACTGTTTGATACATTACTGCGCAACTTTATGAATAGTCTGGTTAGGTTAGAAGACTCTCAAAATAGGACT
>NW_006921887.1:409911-416317 GCF_000298275.1 Orycteropus afer afer
ATAAAGAAAACAAAAATCCTCAGAAGTGGACCAATGAGCAGCATCACAATAAATGGAGAGAAGATTGAAGTTGTCAGAGAATTCACGTTGCTTGGTTCTACAGTTGATGCCAATGGAAGCAGCAGTCAGGACATTAGATGACGTGTAGCATTGGGTAAGTCTAGGCAAAGGAACTGTTTCAAGTGTTGAGGAGCAAGGATGTCTCCTTGGGGACTAAGTGCGCCTGACACAAGCCATGATACTTCCAATCACCTCGTATGCGTGTGAGAGCTGGACAATGAATAAGGAAGACCAAAGAAGAGTTGATGCTTTTGAGTTGTGGTACTGGCAAAGGATGCTGAAAATACCATGGACTGCTAAAAGAACTAACAGATCTGTCCTGGAGGAAGTGTGCCCGAAATGCTCCTTGGAAGCAAGAATGGCCAGACTTTGTCTCACCTATTTTGGTCATGTTGTAAGAAGGGACCATTCCCTGGAGAAGGATGTCATGCTTGATAGAGTGGAGGGTCAACGAAAGAGGAGGAGGCCTTCAACGAGATGGATTGACACGGAGGCTGTGATGATGGGCTCAAGTATAGCAGGAATCGTAGAGCTGGCGCGGGATCAGGCAGGGTTTCATTCTGCCATGCATGGGGTTGCTATGAGTCGGAAACGACTTGACGGCAACTAACAACAACAAACCAAAATGGCCTATGTTAAAATGAGAACACCGTTTCTTCATGTGACTTATTTCAGAGGCATTGATTATCAAAAACTATGTATCAGTTTAAGATGGAGAAAAGCAATAAACTATAAACAGCATTTGGTCTTTGTAGCCTTACGCCTAGGGTCATTTCTTACTTACTCATTCCTAGCTCTTCGTGCATTCATACTCTTTGGTTTCAACATGGCATCCTCTTTCCACCATTCAGTTCATTCTTGGTTGCACTTAGTTTAGGACAATACCTACTTTAAAAGAAGTTCTGTAAGATCAGTTTTATCTCCATAACATAAAAATCTGCTGGATGGAGGGAAAAAATTGAAGTCAGCAATGTGAAAAATATTGGTGTAGTGCCCTTATGAGAATAATGTGGTAGGGGTTGCACAGTTTGCAGATACTAAAACGTGTGTTATTTGTGTAAAAATAATGGTAATATTAATTTCTCAGTCACACTTGCCACTTATCAAGTACTTAATAGCTACACACAGCTGTTGTTAGTTATCATCAAGTGGATTCCAATTCATAGCGACCCCATGCATCAGGGTAGAACCATGCTTCCTAGGGTTTTCAAGCCTGTGATTTTTGAAAGTAGGTTGCAAGGCCTATCTTCTGCGGCATCTCTGCATGGGTTCGAATTGCCATTCAGTTAGTAGTTGAGCCCTGACCTGTTTTGATTCACGCAAGGCTACCATAATGGACAACACAAATAAACACAGATTCTATAATCTGTCTATAGACTTCCATCGTTTTAGAAAGTTACAATGGACAGACTGGAATTCTTCACAATAACTAAATACACATGTTGACTGCCTTAGTATCCCCAGAATTATATTAGCTATACTTTGCAAGGTGAACCTGAGATGACTTTGCCATTGACTTGTTACTGTAAAAGATCAAATTTGGGTCTGTTTGTTTTTTTTCCTGCTTTGCTTTCTTGGCTATAGTTAGAATGCATTGTTTATTCTTAATTTGACAAAGGATGACATTTGGTTGCTCTGTGACAGAGAATAAATCTAGCCTTATGCTTTATAATTACAGAAGATGTAATCCAGATGTAGTTACAAATATATAAAGAAGTATATTAACCTATAATATTATTTAATTAGACATCACAAAGCTTGAAATAAGGAGGAATGGCATTCCATTCTTTAAAATGACTAGTATTGAGTGATCTTTGTTATTGATTAGAGTAAGAGGAAAAAGGAAAATAACCTTTCTCATTCCTTTCATATCCTACCTTAGATTCGGTACACAGCAATTTAAATTCTCCGTACTGAAACTGTTTGAAAATATATTTAAATTACTGGTTTATAAAATATTTTAAAACATTGGTCATATATTTTTGTTTTATTTACTAATACGTACTTTCGGTATTAAATTATTAATGACACATTGAAAAGCCTATTATAGACACGTTTAATGTGTTTATATTTTTATTGTCTAATGAATAATTGTACTGGGATTTTTTTTCTTATATATGTATATGCATATATAGTTGTTGAAGTCTGAAGAGGATTCCTCATACAAACCTGTGAAGAAAGCTTGTACTCAACTTGTTGATAACCTAGTTGAGCACATTCTTAAATATGAGGAATCACTAGCTGGTAAGACATTTATATATTGGTCATTAAGTTGATTTTGTATTTTATAATACTATGAGCACAGTTCTCATTTTTGCTTTTGACCCTGCTGTAATAATTAATTTCTTCTCTTCTAAATGTAATTTCTCTTTTTAGTTTTATAGATGCCTGTTTGATGTTGCATTATAAATTATATTACTAAGTTTGACCAAGATTATCTAGAGCAGTAGAATAAAAAAATAAGCCTCATCTCTTCCACATTATCTTTTAGTATCATGTAATGTTAGATGTGATATTAAACAAGAATAAAGATAAATCTGGAGGTTATTTGTATTTAGTTAATGCCACTTCTCACAAAACTTTCTGATAGCTTTTAAATCTAAAATTTTCTCTCAATGAAATTGTTTTAACCATATTTTAAATGTTTTTAAAAGATTTTTATTACATTCCTAATATTTCTTATAACTGTAGTACAAAATTTGCTTAATCTTGAGCTAGAAAATGTTTTTTAAAGTTACAGATTCTAATATTCTCTTCTATTTCTCAGTCAAATCTGAATTTATAAATCAAAATATAAACAATTGTATAAAAATATAAGGCATAATTGATTACTATTAAAACACACAAGACAAACTCTCCTTCCCACCATCTAATATACATAAATAAAAACAACAGTCAGCCTGTCTTGTTCTCTGGAAGAGGAGTCGATAGCCTTTAACAGAAGTACCATTTATGGCACTTAAGGAAGTGGTTGATATCCTTTATATCTTTTAGGCATTGTTTCTCATTTTTTTCCTTTCATATTTTTATCATTTTTTTGTGTACCTCTGTTTCCTTTAATCTCTGTTCACTGTTTTCCCTATTTTGGAATTTAGGAGTGATAGTGATGTCACTGAGTAGTAAAAAGTTGTTAATCTCCTCCAAAAATTAATTTGCCTTTTATGACCCAGTGTGTCTCCTCATCACCTTTTCCTCTCATGTGAATAGCATTTTGTCTACCCCTGTAACAGCTATGAGTTGAACCTCTTTTTTTTTTTTTACTCTGTCTTTTAACATTCTTCTTGTAGGCAACATCCTTTTCCTCTGGGTACCTTTAAACATAGTGTCATCTTGACTAAGTTATTCTTCTCTTCCTTTGGTAACTTACTTTCTCATAATCACTTTCATCCATTTTTAAATGTAACCAATACCAGTTTATTCCCTAAACTTTCCACCTTTCATCTTACTTTTTAATTTCAGTTCTACTCCCTTTAGTGTAAAACTTGCTTTTCCTAGCAGTTTGCCCTTTTTCTGAGTATATGTAATTTCTATAATAAAGAAAAAAATATGATTCTGAAAGTTTAGTATCATAATTACCATTCTGTTATATTGAGACATATACTGAATCTTTTCAGGAGATAATACTAGTAATTTAAATAATATTCTGTATAATTTCCACTGATTTCTCATATTTTAGTGTTTTATTTCTGTTTGTTTTTTCTAGACTCTGACAATAAAGGCGTGAATTCTGGAAGATTGGTAGCTTGCATAACCACTCTGTTCTTATTTAGCAAAATAAGACCCCAGCTCATGGTTAAGCATGCCATGACTATGCAACCATACCTTACCACTAAATGTAGTGTAAGTATAGATCTGTCTTATTTTTTTGTTTTGTATAAGATGCGGAGTATTTAAAATTTAGACTTCACATAAGTGTCAGCTACATTTTTATGACAGATCACAGTCATTTTCACTAACAGATCAACTGTTGTCATTTACTCAAAAACATAGGTTCTAATATTTGTAGCAGGTAGTCTACAAACATCAGTTTTCTGATGCATTACAAATATACATAAGGTTCAGGCACCATTTCTCTGTAATCTCCTCAAGACAAACATTCAGTAAATGTTTTGTAAATCTTGTAGCTGTTGTTGAGAACTCAAAGGTGAATGAGGTAAAGTTCCTGTCTTTGAAAAATATACTCTTTTGGATTCTGAATGTGTTTTTCATTTATCTTTGTTACTTATATTGTATTATGTTATAGATTATTTCTTTTTATGTATGTTAATAGAGCAATATATTAAATGTGAAACACTTAGGATCATACCAGAGATGTTAGACTGCCATTTTCAGTTAATAGTAATACATACAATGTTTTCCTGAAATAAAATTTAAAAAAAAAAAAAAGTATAAAACATAGCTTAAGTAAAATAATCCAGCAAATAGGTGAAATTAAAAGTATATAGGACAGATAGCATAGTGAATTGAGTGGCTTTATTTTAAATGCTAATTTGTAAAATACCTCTTAAAAATATAAATAACTTTTCACGTACAGTGTTCCTGTTGTTGTTGTTGTTGTTGTGTGCCGTCGAGTCGGCCCCAACTCATAGCGACCCCTCCTTGGGTTTCCTAGGCAGTATCACTACGGAAGTAGATTGCCCCATCTTCCTTCCGAGGAGTGGCTGGTGGGTTTGAACCGCCAGCCTTCTGGTTAGCAGTCAAGTGCCTGAGCCACTATGCTACTAGAGCTCCTAGAGAACTAATTTTAACTGATTTCTCTACTACATCTATTTTGTTGCTGTAGTCATACGTCTCTCCTCCTTACCCCCATGATTCAGATTACCTGAATAAAAGTTCTGCCAATCTTCATCAAACCAGTAAGCCTGGTCTTCTTTATGATTTTGAGTTTTTCCACAATATTTTCCCCACTTTATTTAGGACCTCCTATTGTGATCCTTTTCAGAATAGTTAGCGGTGATAGTCTGGCAATATCTAGTTCTTCTCGTCTCAGGGTTGTGGAGCTTGGGGTTCATGTGGCCATTAGTCCTTTGTACTAATTGTTTCCTTGCATCTTTGATTTTCTTTATTATTGTTTGTTCCAGGCAGGAAGAAAATAATAGTTGCACCTAGAGATAGCTCCTCACAAGCTTTACATTACTCAACACAGTAGGATGTAGAACATTGCCTTTATAAACTGTGTTATGCCAGTTGACCATAGAATTCCCCAAGACTATGGTCTTAAGCCTCCATACCCAGTGACTCATTCCCTCAAAGTGTTTGGTTATAACTAAAGTTTTCAAAACTTTGCCCCGTATGTTCTACTACATTCATGGTTGTATTTTCAGCACATATAAATACATAGGTAGAGATATCTTCTGTCAAATCTGGATGTATATGTGTATGGGTATGTGTGTGGGGGGGTGTATTTATGTATGTGTATAGATATATATATATATATATACACACACACACACCCTTCAAGCTAGGAACTAAACTTAACCGCCGTGATTCAATTTTCAGCCAAATGATAGGACTATGAGGTGAACAGTAATAACAGGAGGGTATGAATTTGTTAAAACAGTTTACCATATGAGATCAAGAGAACAGCATTTGCCCAGGGATAAAGCTAGGAAGTCGGGGGAGGGGATGAGAAGGAAGGATGGACAAAGGGAAGGGGTGGATGCTGGGAGAAAGTGGGAGGGATGCTGTTTCATTGTCAAAGTTGCAGTAAATGTCACAAAACAGAATGTATATGGATTGTTGAATGGAAGACCGATTTGCTCTGTAAACTTTCACCCAAATCACAATTTAAAAAAAAAAAAGGAAAGACAAATAAACATAGATAAGTTAAAGTTCTAGGTGAAAACCTCAGAACTTCATGAGATCATTTTAAGAATTGAAGAGAGTAGCAGAGGGTGAGAATTACATAAAAACAGCATATAAAAACTTCAGAAACCCTAGTTTTAGAATTTAGACACTAATTCTATCTTTTATATTACTACATCCAGAAATAAATTGGTTAATATATATTTGTGGCTAATAATAATAACTAATAGGTAGTAAACATGGGGATAGAGAGGAAATTCATGTGCATTATCTCATTTACATTGTAAAGTAGTAGTATTCCAGTTTTATCCATAAGGAAGTGAAAGCTTAGAAGAATATAAATAATTTGCCCAATGTCACACAGCTAATTAGTGCTAAAAGTAGACTTCACCCACATATGTGTTTGCCTCTAAAATCTGGTCTATGGCATAACCTGTATAAATAGCTCTTGTTTGATTTGGAGTCAGTGTTTTTTAAAATCAAGTTCACTTACAAAATATTTTGTGCATTTTTATGCTCGTGTGTGTGTGTGTGTGTGTGT
>NW_006921887.1:417695-418656 GCF_000298275.1 Orycteropus afer afer
TTTTGAATTTTGTTCCACATTGTTCTCACACTCTATCCAGGATCTCTTACATAGATCCCCCTCTGAGTAGTTGACAGTGGTAGCCAGGCATCATCTAGTTCTTCTGGTTTCATAGTCTATAGGCTGAGATTTGCATGGTGTACCAGTCGCTTGCACAGATTGTTTCCATGCGTCTTTGCTTTTCTCCATTCTTCTTTGCACTGGATGAGGAGAGATCCAACGTTGCATCTAAATGGTCACTTGCAAGCTTATAAGATCCCAGTCACTACTCACCAAAGTAGGATGTGGAACAATGTTTTGTGTAGTATGTTATGCCAGTTGAGCTTGATGTCAATTGAGCTTGAATTCCCAGGTATATAGTAGACCCTGACAAAAAGGGCAAGGTTGTTGTCACTTCTAGGCCACAGCCAGCTACCCAGAGTGAGCAAGTATCTGGACCTGTGACCTTGGGAATTCTTACAGAGCATACAAATACACTTGTAGAAACATTGTCTGCCAGCCCTGTACATGGTCGTGGGCACACTCCTCCCTGCATAGACATACCTAGTAGTTCAGCCTGTGCAGCCATCTAGCCACCCACAGATCAATGTTTGCCTTCACTGACAACACAGTACTGCATGTGCAGAGTGTTTCATCTTTGTTGTCTGTACCTCCCATGCACCTCTCTGTGTCTTCCTCTTCCTCAATGCCACCATGTTGATCACTCACATTTGGTACATTGCCCTTCTCTTCACCTGAATCAATACCTGTCTCTGCCTATCTGACAGTGTTCCCTCCCATCCCTGGTAACCAACAAAGAAAATTTCCTTCCATATAAAACCCTTTCCTTGACTTTTTACAATAATAGACTAATACAATATTTATCCTTCTGTGATTGACTTATTTCACTCAGCATAATGTCCTCCAAGTTCATCCATGTTATGCAGTGTTTTGCAGATTCTACATTATTCTTTAGGGTTGC
>NW_006921887.1:428026-443437 GCF_000298275.1 Orycteropus afer afer
GACTGCTAACCAGAAGGCTGGCGGTTTAAACCCACCAGCCACTCCTCGGAAGGAAGATGGGGCAATCTACTTCCGTAGTGATACTGCCTCGGAAATCCAAGTAGGGGTCGCTATGAGTCGGGTCTGACTCGACGGCATATAACAACAACACAACATCATGAACCTTAGGCTTTCTTCATTTTGTTTTGATCTGTTTTCTGATTGATCCCTTTCCAAGAAGTATTGAGGTATTTGTCTTCAATCTCATTAATTTCTCTCTGGATTCTCTCTCCAATCTCATGGATTTCTCTCTCTAGTTTTTGTGTCATTTCTAATTTTTCATTTATTTTGTCATTTTGCTCTTGTATTTTCTTCTGAAATTGTTCAAGGGTTTTGTCTGTGTTTTCCTTAATTTTTTCAGTCTTTTCCTTGATCTGTCTCAGTCCTTTGACACAGTACCTAAGTATTGTTCTTCTGAATTCCTCATCAGGAAGTTGCAATGCTGCTTTCTCCATCCCAGGGATATCTTCTGGATCTGTATCCTGCTCCCTTGTTTCTACCACTTTATCTTGCTTCTTTCTCTGGGCTGTTATGGTCTGTTGTGTCTGAGACATTGTGACGTTGTTTTTAGATCTCTATTAACTGTTTGTGAAGAGCAGTTAAGGGTGAGTCAGGCTCTTATTGGGGGTCATGTGTCATTGGCCAGTTGGTGCAGAAGGAAGTGGTGACTCTCACTTAGTAAGTGGAGCTACAGGAGGTTTGGGTGTGATTGTGTTGTATGGATTGCTGTCTCTCACTCAGTTAGACAGAAACAACCAGCTACCAGTGCAGTCTTCTATGCATCCCCTGGCTGGCAGGGCTGATTTTCAGGTTTATTCTTAGGTCCTTACACCACTGGGAAATATCCGAGCTGTCCGTGCCATCTGGATTGCTGACAAACCGTAGCTCTGAATGTCTCCTTTTTTGGTGTTTTCATGCTTCTACTAGTTGGAGTTTAGTCCACTTCCGTATCCTTCCTTTCAAAGCTTGGGGCTCCAAGATTATTTTCTATATCTGTGTTAGTTGGTTCCCCTTTTCTTTGTTGAAGAGGGTCTGTGTAGTTTGTCTGCCTATTCCTCCATCTTTAAGTGCTAATGCTTTTATTTCTTTGTTATATATTCTATGCAGTGAACTTGCTACATTGAGAATTTTTTTGTTGTTGTTATTTTCATTAGATCTTGCCAGATTGTTGATGGACATACATTAATAGCCTTTTTGAAAAGTAGTAAATACTGAACTTTTCACTGCTCCCCATTAGTAATCAGTGTTGTCACTGTTGGTAGTCTTTGCAATAACCAAACCAAACTCATTGCCATGGAGTCGGATCCAACTCATAGCAACCCCTCCTTGGGTTTCCGAGGCAGTATCACTACCGAAGTAGATTACCCAACTTTCCTTCCAAGGAGTGGCTGATGTGTTCAGCCAGCCTTCTGGTTAGCAGTCAGATGCCTTAGGCACTACGCCACCAGAGCTCCCAGTGTTTGCAGTAGGTGTAGTGCAGTACATGTAGTGAGCAGTACAAAGGAATAGTTGTAACAGGTGTAATGGATTAGTTCATTTTTGGTTCACTTTCCCTTTTTTTGACTTGCATGAAAGTCGAACATCTTTCCATGTGATGTTGACCATTTGGACTTTGCTTCTCCTTGTGAATTGACTGTTCATATCATTTGTCCTTTTTTTCCTTTTGAAATTTCAGTCTTTTTCTTCAGTTTTTGAAATCTCTTTCAATATTTTAGATATTAAACCATCATATGTTGTATTGTTCTTAAGTATTTCTTATTACTATCATTTATCTGCTGCTCTTTTCCTTTATTATTTCCATATTTCTTTGAATTTTTCTTCTTAACTTTAAAATTTTTCTTTTATTTGATTTTCCAAGCAAGTGAAATAAAGAGAAATGTTGAAAAATGCTGCTGCATTTTTGTAAAATTAAAGCTTTTATCAGTGTTTCTCAAATGAATTTCATCTCATAATCTGAAAAACATTATTATCCCTACACCCACTTTATCTTCTATTGCTTAAAGTGGGTGGCAGTGGGGAATGGCAGGGAACAATAGGATTTGTATGTTACTATAAACAGTAATAAAATAGTGAGATCAAAAAGTCCAATGTATTTTTATTGTAAAAATATAGAGAACATGGTATTCCTAATTCAACATTTTTCACATGTACATTTCAATAAAACAGTTACAACAACCATGTTGTCAACCATCAGCACTTTCCATTGCCAAATTTTCCACGTTCATAAATAAAAACTCAGTGCTGCCTAAAACACAGTTCCACTCTTTCCCCTGGCCCTATCCCCTGACTTCTGGTAACAGTATTAAACTCTAATTTCTATACTTTTGCCCATTGTAGGTATTTCATATTACTGAAATCATATACTGTTTATCCTCTGCTATTGACTAGTTTTACTCAGCATAATGTTTTCAAAGTTCATCCATGTTGTGTAAGGCGTAGTTCTCAGCTGTTCATGCTTTCTGTGGGTAAGAAATATTTGGAAGTTACATTATAATATTTTGTTACCAATCACTGATGTCTTTTTGGACTTAAGATACCTCATCTCCAGAAATAACATTAAGCTGGAATAAGCCAATCCTGGACATTCCAAGCAAAAGGACTCCTTTGACTGTATTGGAATCAGTTTGAGAGTTCAGAAGGAGAGCCAGGTGCATTTGGGCATTCCAGGAGCGTACACTGAGAGCCTGCTGCATGACGGACACTGTCTGTCCCAGGCAGTTGGAACCACTTGTTGAGAAATAAAGTGGTTGTAGTAATTGTTGTTGTTATGTGCTGTCAAGTCGGACCCAACTCATAGCGACCCCTCCTTGGGTTTCTCAGGCAGTATCACTATGGAAGTAGATTGCCCAACCTTCCTTCCGAGGAGTGGCTGGTGGGTTTCAACCGCCAGCCTTCTGATTAGCAGTCAAGTGCCTTCTTAGTCACTACACTACCAGAGTAGCAAATAAATAATTACAAACTGATAGGGTGATCAAGGAAGTCCTTTTGGGTGAGAGGATAGGTGAGGCCAGATCTGAAGGATCTGCTTGAAGAACAGAGTACAAGTGGTAGACATAACACACGGAGAGAGAAGAAAGCTTAATGTGCTAGAGGAAGTGATAGAAACAGACCCTGATACACATAAGATTGTGATAGATAGTTCAGGTGATATTAAAAACCAGTAGAGAAAAAGCTACTTCTTCAATAAATGGTGCTAGGAAAGTTGGTTAACCATTTGAAATAAAATGAAATATAAATTCTTACCTAAAAACATAACCCAAATAAATTCTAGATGGATTAAAGGTACACTTTTTTAAAGAACTCAAATAAGATAAATGAATATTGTTCTGTCTTCAAGATGGAGATTTCTAAGCAAAGAAGCATTAGATGGAGCAATATAGCGCTTACTCCGGAATTTTTATGTATTAAAAAAGGGAGGGGGCCATAAAGAATAAACTAAGAAAAACTATTTGCAGTATAAATGGCAATCAAAAAAAAAAACAATCACTGCTGTCGAGTCGATTCGACCCATAGCACCTCCCCTTGGGTTTCCGAGGCAGTATCTCTACAGAAGTAGATTGCCCAACCTTCCTTCGGAAGAATGGCTGGTGGGTTTTAACCTCCAACCTTCTGGTTAGCAGTCAGATGCCTTAGGCACTACACCACCAGAGCTGAGAAAGTCCAAAATTTTTAGGTGATAAGCTCAAAAAGTCCAAAATGAATGTCAGTAATGCTATTAAGGATGAAAAATGATAGCTTGGCTGATTAAAACCGTATTTTGAAAGCCTTGAGCTGTTTAGAAAAAAAAACACAACAAACCAGAACTTTAGTTGCCTTTGAAGGAGAGACTAAGGATGAGAGAAGACTTCATCGTAAACCCTTTGTTCCCTTCTGATTTTTTCCCCCTTTGATGCACTGCATGCCTAGTTTTTTAATCAAAGAAAAATGTTTGTATTTGAAAAGTAAAGAAGCCTTATACATTGTTACAAGGTTTTATATTTCTTTGTATCATTAAAAGAGTTCGCACAGGGTTTCTCAGCATTGGCACTATTGACATTTTGGGCCAGCTAGCTCTGTTATGGGGAACTGTTCTGTACATTGTAGGATGTTCAGTAGCATCTTTGGCTTCTCTATCCACTAGATGCCGGTAGCACTCCTATCCGCCACTGCTATAGCAACCAAAAATGTCTTCAGACATTGACAAATGTCTTTGGCAATCTTTGGGTTGCAAATTTGCCCCTGGTTGAAAACTAGTTCACATTACCCAATTTAGAAAATACTATGCCTAAAGAATATAAGTAAAACCTACACTCTTCTTCATAAAATGCTCTGCTGATAATTTAAGTATAGAATTGATTTCTGTTCTATGGAGAAAAATAAGTAACGTGATTAAGTGACCCCTGAAGTCGCACAGTAAGTTAATGGCAGAGCTAGAGTCCATGTTCCCAACAGTCCCTTCATCCCTTTAAAAAAAAAATACCTCTTAGAGACTTTATTTTTACTGAAGCTTTATATACACAGCACCTTTGTAGCTCCAAATTTATAAAGCTGTATGCAGTTTCTTTTCTGGTTTTGGATATTCATAAAACATTAATTTTATTCTTACAGACACAAAATGATTTCATGGTTATCTGCAATGTTGCAAAAATCCTAGAGCTGGTTGTACCATTAATGGAACATCCAAGTGAAACTTTCCTTGCCACTATTGAAGAAGATCTCATGAAGCTTATCATCAAATATGGCATGACTGTAAGCATTCAGTTGACCATCTCTTTACTGATTAGTATATAATTTGCAAATTATAACTTATTAGATAGAATAATATATCAAAATTAAGTTCCAGTGTATGTTATTATAGGTGAAAAGTATACACATGAAAGGTAAATTTTAATATATAGTACAAGTATTTTTGGTTTTGTCTAAATGATAACATTTTCTATTTTTTAGGTAGTACAACATTGTGTGAGCTGTCTTGGGGCTGTTGTAAATAAAGTGACACAAAATTTTAAATTTGTTTGGGCCTGTTTCAATAGATACTATGGTAAGTTCAGTGGCTGGGCTTCAGAATTATTCTACTAGGACCTTCAGTGTGCCTAAGTCATCTTTAACCTGTCCGATAAAAGATAACATCAAGGGAGTTGGAAGAGGTGCAGTTGTCCATGGTTTAATCTCAGAGGCAGTCTCTTCTATTATATTTTGTATTCCCTTAATAATCCACTTAGAAATTTGATAAATCCATAAGTAAAAGATTAGTAAATTTTCTGCTCACTGTGTAAAGTAAATTTTAAATATTAATCTTTTCTTAAGTTAACTCTTTCAGGCTCTACGCAATGCCCTCTTAATTCTAGACATACTTAATACTTAGAAGCATTAATGGACATTATAATTACTTAGTAGTGATTATTTGAACATAATTCAAGGATAAAGAGTTATTATGAATAAATATTACTTATTTTTATTAGGTGCCATTTCAAAATTAAAAAGTCAGCACCAGGAGGACCCAAATAACACTTCACTTCTAACAAACAAACCAGCACTTCTTAGGTCCCTTTTCACTGTTGGAGCACTATGTCGGCATTTTGATTTTGATCTGGAAGATTTTAAAGGCAACAGTAAGGTAAAAATCATAGTAATTACTTTATATGCTATAAACTGGTGGCACGGTGATTTAAAGTGCTTGGCTTCAAACCAAAAGGTGTGGCAGTCTGCTTCCATAAAGAGTTACAGCCTTGGAAACCATATGAGGCAATTCTGCTCTGTCCTACAGGGTTGCTGTGGGTCGGAATCAACGACAGCATTAGGTTTATGCTGTGGAAGCTAGAACTGTGTAGCTTTGTGAGTTGAGAATTAGTATAATGATCCAGGATGAAGGGAGGCATTAGAGTAGACTGGGTAGATGAGAATTCTAAAACAACGCTACTCGCTACTCGAAGCATGGATTGCCAGCTGATCTATCAGCTGTTTGTACTGGTCTGTGACAAGATAAGAAGTTTAACTACAAGTTATATCAGCTTTGTAACAAAAGACATGCTGTTTTCTATGAGAAGTTGATTTTTCTTCTCTTGTTTTGGTAAAACATTCTCAAGAAGAGGTATATTGATTTATACGTTGGCATAATAAGCTCTAGTGACAGACCAGTTATTTGAATTGCACTATTCTAAATTATATGAAATTTGTGATTTATCTTCTAGTAAGCATTCACATGTACAAGTTCTCCATTCTTTTAAGTATTTTTTTTTCCTTTATAGTAGAAAACTGATCTAAATTACTCACCTTGAACACATTTTCATGTGGTTCTTCCCCCCTAGGTTAACATAAAGGATAAAGTACTTGAACTATTGATGTATTTTACAAAACATTCAGATGAAGAAGTACAGACAAAAGCCATCATTGGTCTAGGTAAGTTGATTCTTTAAACTTCTGTGCATTTTTCAGCTGTTTGTGGGTGGAGCAAATTTTTAGATACTTTGACTTTAAATTGTTGTTTTATTTAAATATATTTCTGTTGGCTATAGAGTCTAGTGTACAGAATATGGGACCACCAGAGGTTAAAACAGTTGGGTTCCATTCTTGGGTCAGCCCTTAACTTCCTCAGTGACCTTGTATAAGTCACTTCTCTGTTTAGGAGTTTCCTCATTACAATAGAGACAGCAGTACTCTCTCCTGTCTCTACTTCATAGGGTTTCTTAAGAGCATAATTAAAGCACTTTAATAAAGACGATACAGAAGTATTTTTTAAGCTGTTCTTTTTCATTACAAAGCTTTGCCATTATATATCTGTACCCCTTCTGATTTAAAGTAATCGGCAGTCTACATAGCCTTTTACTTACGTAGAAGCACAAGTTAACCAACCCAAAAGAAACTTATTTGGAAACTTTAATTAGTTATCATTAACAAAGTTTGATGCTTATGGGCAATCAACTTATATTACGGTCTTCTGAACTAAAATGAGTAATAAAAGATTCTGAGTTACTAAGAATCATTAAATAATGTTTACTGATTTTTTAAAATAGATTTAAATCTTATTACTTTAGTCTTCCTTCATCCCTTTCACAGAATTACTTATAGCAAGAATGGTAAAAATTCAGAAATCACTTAACTAGGGACTTATATCAGTACAGTATTCCATCCGTTGTGGGCCTTGAAAAATTCAGCCTGACCTAAGTTCACTGGAGAGGCAATACTAATAATACACAGCTAATTCACAGAATTGTGGAACATTTACTCTCTAACTTAAAGAAGCAGTATAATTCAACAAATAGTGCCATAGACCAGTTAATCCAGTTAGTAAGACATCTTGCCTGGGCCATAGTTTACCCTGTGTGACCTTGGGCTAGTTATCTGATCATTCTATGCTTTGAGTTTAGTTTGTTAATTGCCATCAACAATATTATCAGATTATTAAGGATCTTTTTTCCCCTCTCAAATAAGCGTTATGTACAAATAAACATGGATAATCATATTAATTTTCTACTTATTAATGGTTTTAAAATTCAGCATTGTGGCTTCATTATAATGCCATATGGAAAAGATAGGAAGGTGTATTTTTAGCAGTTTATTTTAGAATCATCCTATTTAATCAAATGTATTTCAGTATTTTAAAAAAATATTGCCTACAGAGTGCCTTCTGCTAGGGATCTGGAAAATGTTTACAGACAGTACTTCTTAAATCCTGAAAACATCCCTTTGAGGTAGGTGGGTGGTAAATATTATTGTCCCCATTTTACAGATGGAGAATTGAGGCACAGAGAGATTATGTGACTCACCCAAGGTCATACTACAAGTCAGTGGTGGAGCCAGGACTAGAACCCAAGACTCCTGACTCCTAATCCACTCCCCTAGCCACTAGGCCCTGCTCCCTCCTCAAGGTTTCCTCTTGTGTGAAATTCTCCTTTGAAATACAATTTCTTGTTTTTAATTCATGGGGAAAGAAGTACCTGCTCTAATGCTTCTCTAGGTAAGGCCACTGGCATTAGTCATTTTAAGTTATAATTTTTTTGAAATAAGGAGCTCTTTATATAATTTACAACATTTTCATTAAATGCTGTTTAATTTTAGTAGGAATGAATCAATAGTTTTTTTTTTCCCTCTTCTTTAGGATTTGCCTTTATTCAGCATCCAAGTCTGATGTTCGAGCAAGAGGTAAAAAATCTGTATAATAATATTTTATCTGATAAGAACTCTTCAGTGAATTTAAAAATACAAGTGTTAAAAAACCTCCAGACCTATCTGCAAGAAGAGGATACACGTATGCAGCAGGCAGATAGAGACTGTAAGTGAAAATATATTTTTTAATTTCATATTGCAGTTACATTCAGCTGTGATAACTCTGTGACTCTCTCTGTCTCTCTCTCTCTTTTATTTTTTTTTTTTAATCTAGATACCTAAATATCCTTATCTATTAGATGAAGGAATTCCGCTAAATAGAAGGGTCCTTAGCTGAGGTCTATAACTAGGCTTTTAGGGTAACTCCCTACAGTAATACGTAAAATTCATATGTTTGCAAACATTAACATTTTGAGGGAGGAGAGGGATTATAGTCCTCATTAAATTCTCAAAGGGGCCTCTGACACAATCCAAAAGAAAGAAAGAAAAAAGTAAAAGACTAAGAACAGTTGGACACGTTGTGATTTTAGTTGCAGCCTGATTTTGGAGTATTTAGTAAACTTAGTATACATGGCACTTAATATGTGTTTACCCTATACTTCCTTTTGTAGGGAAGAAAGTTGCAAAACAGGAAGATTTGAAAGAAATGGGAGATGTTTCCTCAGGGATGAGTAGTTCCATCATGCAGCTTTACCTCAAACAGGTGCTTGAGGCATTTTTTCACACCCAGTCAAGTGTACGCCACTTTGCCCTAAATGTCATTGCACTGACTCTAAACCAAGGTCTTATTCATCCAGTTCAGGTAAGCATGCTTCATGGCAGCAGCACTTGCTAGAAGAAACAGACTGCTGTCATTTGATGACAGCATGATTAGAAAATAAGTAGTTCTTCTGTTCCTTCTGGGAGCTTCTGGGTGGCACGGGTGGTTAAGCACTCAGCTACGTCAAAGTTGGCAAGGCATTTTGAATTCACTCTGAGCAAAGTCCTGGAGATACACTTAGAAAAGGCCATAGCCCTTGAAAATTGGGTGGGGCACCATTCTACTCGAACACATGCGGTCCCCATGGGTCTGAATCAACTTGATGGCAGCTGGTTTGGTGTTTTTGGTTTATAATACTCTGTGTGAACCTTTGTCCTAAACTTTTAAGAATCTGAATTTTAGAATGTCTCTAAGGTTGTCTCTTAGAATGTCTCTTAGGTTTTCATTACAGCTAAATAATTATATATGGGTAGTTATAGTGTCTCTATTAAACAAACTTCCCATTTCTTTTAGTTTAAAAAAAAAAAAAAAAAAACTTTTTCTAAATAGGAATGATAGATTTGTATTAATCTTATCTCTAAGAACCAAAAGAATATAAAGTCAAGAGAGTTAAGTAGGTGTAAGGGTATAATCCAACAGTTAAGCAGGTTGAAGCTTTACTCCACAGAGAAGTGAATTATGTAATCTGAGCTTAGTATCATTGTCTGTAGATTGGAGGTGATGTCAGCTACCCAGGGTATGAAAGTGTTAATATGAGGATTAAATGATGTAGTGAAGATAGCTTAGTATTACTGAGGAATGGCGGCTAATACTGATTTATTGGGTATACTTCATTGGGGATGGTAAAGAGAGTGCCATAAGCTAGAGAAATGAATTTATTAGATAACCAAAGTCTGTAACCCTTTAGAATTTTTATTTTGGCTATTTTCTTGGAATTTTTTCTAAAATATTCTGTATTTAAATATTCTATATTCTTCTGTATGTCCTGAAACACAGCACCCTAATGATTATATACCTTTTTCTTGATGACTTGGAGTTTCTGGGTGGTACAAATGCATTGAGCATTTGACTAGTAACCAAAAGGCCGGAGGTTTAAATCCACCCAGAGGCAAATCTACTTACCTCTACATACTTCAGCATGTATTTCCTGTGAACAAGAACATTCTCTTATAAAACCGTAATACAGTTATCAAATTTTAACATTGACAGAATATTATCTAATACATACTTAAGCTAAATTTTACCACTTAAGCTATTGTTCTTTATAGCCTGTTCCCTCCCACCCTCCCTCCGTCTCTGTCTCCCTGTCTCTGTCTCTCTCTCTCTCCCCTGATTAAGGATTTAATCTATATGCCATTTAGTACCACGTCTACTTTTGTAAAGTCATTTTTTCATTGGTTGGTTTTCTGACCATTTCATTGCTATCTGATTCAGATTAACTTAACACACTAGTGGTCTTTTGTGTATAATGAATATTATACACAAAATAATGTTAATCAAAGTACTAGCTACCCAGCTTTCTGATCAGCAAATAAAATCTAAAATCAACTTAGTGGTAAAAAATTTTATATTTTCCTAGCTTTGAATATGGAAAACATATTAATTTTTGTCCTATATTATGTTTGGGAGCTCTGGTGGCATAGTGCCTAAGGTACTTGGCTGCTAACCAGAAGGCTGGCAGTTCAAACCCATCAGCCACTCCTCGGAAGGAAGATTGGGTGATCTACTTCCATAGTGATACTGCCTTGGAAACCCAAGGAGGGGTCTCTGTGAATCGGAGACAACTCAACAGCACATAACAACAACAGCATATTATATTTACATAGCAAATTCAGTCCAGCTTGAAAAATTGTTGATTTATGCATTTGAAGTGATTATCATAATCTTAAATGGGTATTCTTAGTGTGGGAAGCTACATAGAAAGGAAAAGTTCATCATTTTTCAAAAAGCACCAAAATATAGCCTTTATAGAAAGGCCTGGAAAGCTAAGTTAATTTATCCCAGACATACATTGAGTTTTAACTTATATTGAGATACATGCAGAGTTTTTTCTAATGTGGTATTTTATAAATCCTTTATTTTATTTCCAGTGTGTGCCATATTTAATTGCTATGGGCACAGACCCAGAACCAGCTATGCGCAACAAGGCTGATCAGCAACTTGTGGAAATAGACAAAAAATATGCTGGATTCATTCATGTATGTATTTTAAAGATGTGAAACAAATTTAAATTCAAACATATTTTCTTTGATAAACCATTTCTCTGATAAATGTCTTGCCCACATTCATAATTAGAAAGAAAAAAAAAGTTTTGCTCAACATTTACCTTCTAAGCTTCTAACTAAGTTTGTCCCTAGTGTGTTTGTTCTAGTTTAAAAGTAACTCTAAGAATGGGCTAGAGGTGATAGTCCAGCAAGCACACTGGACTAAAATGAAGAGGCATGGGTTCTAGTCCCTACTTGATGATCTTGGTGGTAATGGCTCTTCTGGGCCTCAGTTTGCAATAGCTAATCTCTGATGTTGCTTCCAGTGCTTGCATTCTGTAATTTCATTTTAAAATAAGAAAACCAAGTAAGTTAGTCTGCGAATACATTGCTCGAGGTATATTTTTAATTTGACTTTTAATTCCCATGACAAAAATGAGGATTTTATTCATTTCAGATGAAAGCCGTGGCTGGTATGAAGATGTCTTACCAGGTACAGCAGGCAATCAACACATGCCTAAAAGATCCTGTAAGGGGTTTCAGACAAGATGAGTCCTCTAGTGCTTTGTGTTCACACCTTTACTCCATGATCCGTGGAAACCGCCAACACAGACGAGCCTTTCTAATTTCTTTGCTCAACCTCTTTGATGATACAGCAGTAAGCATGAAAAAACTTACTATTTTAAGAAAATAAGTGTTCTAACAATTTTATATCTAAATTATTCACCCTTCTTAAAATATTACCACTTTAGTAATTAAAAGTGACTGTGTTAGCTGTGTATTTCCTTAAGTATTTACAAAGTATATGTCAAAACTGAAGGGGAAGTTTTACATGGAAATAAATATGAGGAATAAAATATAATATTTTCTCTCTACTTTAAGTATCTTACAAAATTTGATAACAGTTTCTTGTAAGCATACCTTTAAATAAGCTACATCATTGAACTATCTCTTTGGGAGATAGAGTACGTAAATAAATAACTAAGATGAATTCCTCTCATTTCTGTAGATCACTGATACCGTTAGAATAGCTGCTCTAGGTTCCTGGCCACTGAGATGCCTAGTTGTTCAGCTAGACTTCATTAGCAAAGAGCCCACTTTTGTATAAGTATCATTTTGACACTTACTGTCCCATACCATAAACTAAAAAAGCAGAAAAGCCTTATTTTTTTTATGTCTTAGTTTATTTATTCATTTTACACAAACATTTACTCAGCACCTGCTGTGTATAAGGCATTGTGCAAGGAGCTGGGAATAAAAAAAGTAAATAAGATAGATGTCATCTCTGCCCAAATAGAGGTTACCAAATTTTTGCGCAAATAACATCCATGTTAGCAGCGTTTTTGCAGAATGAGCAACCCACTGTCCCACAAGTTTCCTGTGTGTGCTGTGCACCTTACATGCATGTGCATGTTAGTTATGTAGGCAGAAATAGAGTAGTCTGTGTGTGGCAGCTTTAAAAAAACCAAAGAGATTTCTTACTTAATCACTTACAGCTTGTCTTTATTGCTACTCCAACTTTTTTATTTTTTTTTTTTTTTACCATGGAGCAAAATTACAATTTTGTGTGTATCTACCTTACTGAATTCCTCTTCCTTTTAAGAGCTACATGAAATTTTGGGATCTAGTAAATAAATATTACAAGCATCTATTTCAGAAATGCCAGCAATATCATTTAATCAGCATCATCATATCATCATCATCAGTATTTAGCTTTCATTGTGTGTAGGACACTGCTAGGAGTGCAAAATGATATGAGACCTCTAGATGCAAAATGATACGTACCCCCTATATTCAGTGAAAGACTGACAAAATAAAGAAAATACATAATAATCAAGGTTAGCATCTCCTGGCTGCCAGGTAATTTATATAAGTAATATACTCCAGTACCTATCTCTCTGGAGCTTCACTGTGGTTTCACTGCCTTCTGTATGCCATCAGCTGAATGTTTGCCATCTCCGCATGTGAAATGCTAAGCAGGAGGTCCAGTACTTGCTTCTGGCTACCTCCAACAAAGGATGTCAGAGGAGGAACAAATCACTAAAGGGCAAGAGGGATAGATGAGGTGGTGGATCTGTTTAGTAAAGCAGAGGAGGAAGGTGTTTAAGATGAGTGAAAACACAAGTACAGTTCAACGATAAGAATGCGTGGAAAATAATGCGAAGATGGTTATTTGACTGGAGCAGAAAAAGTCTTGTAGTAAGTAAAGTGTAGTTTATGGAGAATTGAAAGTATGTGAATAAACTGATGAGTATAGGTACCAAAGAGCATTTTAGGAACATGGGTTTGTCCATAATGTGTTCACACTTGAGTTAAAAGGGACTGACATGATATCCATAAGAAAAGATAGAATGGTCAGTAGGAAAGAATAAATAAAATGAGACTGTTAGAAAAGGAGTGTTAGTCGAGGAGAAAAAGAAGTAAAACATAGGGTGGGATTATTGGTGAACCTGGTGAACAGAAACAGATAAGCAGTGAGGGATAAAAGCATGTTTTTAATGATTGAAGAGTGGGTAGAGAAAACATGGAAGGGGCATCCCTAGACTATTCTTTTAAGAAGTTCGAATTTGAAAGGAAAGAGCAATAGAGAACTTTGGTGACCAAAGTGGAAGAATTTTAAACAATTTTGAAAAGGCTTATTTAGAGGAGCCCTGAACATTTTCAGTTTTAGGGTAAAAAACCCTATAGATTACAGTGTTAAACCTACAGATGAGGTGTAGGATTCTGTGTCTGCATTTCTCCAATTTTAACATGTATGTGGTAATACATATTTTTAAATGAAACATACAGTGAAAATCTTAAGAATTGAAGAGCTAATTGATTCCATCTGTCCTGTGAGAGTTATGTTGCTTCTGTTCAGTTTTATGTTGTTTGGACAGCAAGAGAGGGAAGTCAGTGTGAGGGGAGTGTTTTTGGTCACTAGTTTTTCCCTCTCTTTTTTTTTGAGTTATAAATATTTCAAAAAGGAAACTGAATATTAACATGTCTTTCTGCTTATTTTCTGTATGATCATAAAATGCTGAAAGTCTGTTTAAGTTACTTCTTCTTAAAGCAAACAACTAGCAGTCACCTTATTTTTCCTCTTAAATTTTGCCAACCTCGTGTGAAACTGGTGGCACTGTCAAAACCACTCTGAAACTCTAACTTACATGTTCAGAGGAAATTGACAAATGTTTTATGAATACATGGTGTTTTAATCCACATTTTTTGTACTATAGTACCACTTATTTTATGGCTGAATAGTAACTGTGTGTAACTGATCTCCATATGGGTTAAAGTTTAAGAAGCGCAATGACAGATAATTGTGAGTGTATACTTTCTAGCATGGTGAGGATTTGTCATAAAGAGCCTATATACTCTCTAAGAAAACTTGAGGGAATTTCACTTGGGCGCACTAAAGAGTTTCACCTCTTCCATCTTAAGGCAAAATGAATGGTGTAAGTCATTAGAAAGTCTCCTAATCTTGGATATAATATTAATTTGTAAAATTCATTTCTATTCCCCTGCCTTCCTTTTTCTTATGTCCCTCTGAAACATTAACTGAGGTGAAAGTGCCCTGTAATATTTGATCTAAAACACCTTCTTGCATAGATTTCTAGATTATCCACTAAATATGTGTACCTTTTTTTAAAATTTACAGAAAACAGAAGTGAATATGCTCTTGTATATAGCAGACAATCTAGCCTGTTTTCCATACCAGACACAGGAAGAACCGTTGTTTATAATGCATCATATAGACATTACACTCTCAGTTTCTGGTAGTAACCTACTGCAATCATTCAAGGAGGTAAGTTACACACATTGCTATTCTTAATGCATCTGTCAAAGGTCGGACATGCTGTTTTCACGTTTTTGTTTCTCATTGTTCTTTTTCTTTTCACAGGCATATAAATTTTTTCTAAATGAGCTTGTTGAAATCTGGGCAGTACTTGAATTGGAGAGAGGAAGTAGATTGCTATTTCATTTCTAAAGACCTGAAACCATCCATTTTTTCACTAATTGGACTTTATATAGAGATAGATATAGATTGTTCTATTAATAAACTATCCTACTTCCTTAATTCTCTCACTTTAAGCACTGGTCATAAGTGTTTGGTGTCCATTCTTGTACTCATTTTAACCCCACTTTAAAGCACCTGACTGTTGGGTGACTCTGGTAGTGCTGTAGACTGCGCAGTACACATAAAGACAGATTTTGCTTATGTTCCACGCAGCTCAGAAAATTGGTTCTCGGCACTAGCATCAGAGTCGCTTACTGGGTACCCACAACACTCAGTGAATTTCTTGTTATAAACCTTGTTTTTTTTTTTTTTTTTTTTTTTTT
>NW_006921887.1:443572-460090 GCF_000298275.1 Orycteropus afer afer
CAGGTAGAAATGCCCCCAAAGGTTTCCAAAGCTATAAATCTTTATGGTACAGACTTCTTTCTTCCATGGAATGGCTGGTGAGTTCAAATCGCCACCTTTTGGTTAGCAGCTGAATACTTTAACCACTACACCACCAGAGCTCTTTAGACACATAGGAAGGAGGCTATCAGTAAATTCTTTACAAGTCAATTGAAGTATTTTCATATGTACCTGGTGGTACTGATAGATCCAGTTTTACAAAATTATAAAACCCACCCTGTTCAAACTAGTAGATCAGGGAAATTACTTAGATACCTAATGGCCAGAATACAGAAGTATTTGAAGCCTTGGTCCTTGAAGTGTGACCCACACACTTCATCTGAGAGCTTGTTATAATATATAGAACCTCCGGCCCCACCCTGGGCCTCCTGAAACAGACTCTGCATTGTTCACAAAATTCCTGTGGGCTTAATATGCACATTCAAGTTTGAAGAGTTAGTTTCCCAGGTATTATAGCCATCGAGTTCCCTTATTTGACTACACTTTGGATTGTAAATATACTTGTAAATGTTTTCTACCATTTTATTGGTTAACAATTGCGTTCTGAATAACTGCCTTTGTTACCTGGTCTTTTCCCCTCTAAAGCCTGGCTAACATTTTTTCTAAGAGCTAACTGTTTCATAAAATACAAAGAAACAAGATTTAAATATTCAAGAAGGGTTGCATTTTATTCTCTCAAAAAGTTTTTGACGGAGAGTTTGAGGGAAGCTGAGGGTATTCACGTCTTCTGTATCCTTAGTTGAGTTCTGATTGCTGCCTTTCCACTGTGATAGCTTACTTATGTACCAAAGTGTTACTTTGGTAGCTAACTTGTCTTCCATTACTACCCTATATGAAAATTGTTTCCCTTTTTATTTCAAATGTTTTTCTTTTTTGGAAGGAGAGAGGTTTATTATATGTGATCTTACTTGGTGTTGGAGCCTAATTCTTCCCCCAAGCATTACATCTTCAGTTATTTATAGGACGTGAGGGGGGATTTCAAAGTACACAATATTTATTTTAGGATGCTTTTTGAGGAAAATGTCTTCTGTTAGGTGGAGCATACCTGTGTTTATTAGTGATATTTTGTTTTCATACATTCATTTCCTCTTTCTTTCAGTCTATGGTGAAGGACAAAAGGAAAGAGAGAAGGTCATCACCTGCTAAGGAAAACGAGTCCAGTGAGAGTGAGGAAGAAGTTTCCAGGCCTCGGAAATCACGGAAACGCGTAGATTCAGACTCAGACTCAGACTCAGAAGATGATATAAACTCGGTGATGAAATGTTTGCCAGAAAATTCAGCCCCTTTAATTGAGTTTGCAAATGTCTCCCAGGGTATTTTATTGCTTCTGATGTTAAAGCAACATTTGAAGAATCTCTGTGGATTTTCTGATAGGTAAGATAATAAAAGCAGTGAGAGAAAAAACTTTACTCTTTCAAGGAATAAGTAAGAAACCTGGTTATGAGTATATGTTTATTTTTAAATTAAAAATGCTTCTTTTCAATAAAAGGAGTTCATTTTTTGAATTGCTATGTACTATTCTATTACTAGGAGCTCTGGTAGCATAGTGCCTAAGGCACTTAACTGCTAACCAGGAGGCTGGCAGTTCAAACCCACCAGCCACTCCTGGGAAGGAAGGTTGGGCAGTCCCACTTCCATAGTGATAACTGCCTTGGAAACCCAAGGAGGGGTCGCTAGGAGTCGGGGCCGACTCGATGGCAAATAACAACAACAACAACATTCTATTACTACATTGACCAAAAACCAAACCCATTGCCATCAAGTTGATTCTGACCCTACAGAATAATCATAGCGACCCTATAGAATAGACTGCCCATTGGGTTTTGAAGGCTATAACTCTTTATGGAAGCAGATTGCCTCGTCATTCTCCTGCAAAGTAGGTAGTGGATTCAAAACACTTAACCTTTTGGTTAGCAGCTGAATGCTTTAACCGCTTATACCACCAGAGCTCCTTCTGTTACTACCAAAAAACCAAACTCACTGCTGTTGAGTTGGTCCCACCTCATAGTGACCCTTCCTTGGGTTTCTAAAGCAGTATCTCTGTGGAAGTAGATTGCCCAATCTTCCTTCCGAGGAGTGGCTGGTGGGTTTGAACTGCCAGCCTTCTGATTAGCAGACAAATACAGCAATTTAAAAAAAATGAACAATGAACAAACTCTCCCGTATTTTAAAAGAGGGGTATAGTTCCTGGGTGGTACAAACAGTTTGGTGCTCAACTAACTGAAAAGTTGATGGTTCAAATCTACACAGAGGTACCTTGGAAGAAAAGCTTGACAGTCTACTTCTGAAAAGTCAGCCCCTGAAAACCACATGGGATGCTGTTCTGCTCTGAAGTGCACATGTGCACCATGAGTCAGGACCAACTTGAAAGCAACTGGTGTGGTTTTTGCTTTCAGTATTCTGTTTTGTAATGTACCATGATTTATTTATCGTTTCTGTTATGGAAGGGAGGAAAAACATACACTTTTACATTGGTGATAGTACATTACAAACTAAAGAGGGTGTTTTGTTGTTTTTTTTTTTTTTCTGGTTTTTTTGTTGTTTTTGTTTTTGTTTTTTGGGTTTTTTTTTTCTTTTTTTAGTTTTCTCAGTTTACTGGAGTCAGGCTAATCTTAAAATAGTTTGCAATTTTAAGTTTTCACAGCTGTGAAATAAGAATAGGTACAGATCAACCAGGCTGAGCTCTGACAGAACTCAAGTAGTCTTTAAAATATAAAACAAAATACAAGAGAAAAAGTACTAATTACTAGGAGCACCCTGTACTTTGAGTCACTGTTGGTCATTAAAGATACCTTTCTTTGCCTGCACCAGTTTCTCACATTCGTTGAAACCTTATGCTAGGAACCATAAGTCAGGTGTTTACAGAGGACAGATGATAAAGTGAGTGCAGTGCACCTGCTCAGTGGCAAACTGGGAAGAGCATCCTTCACCTGGAGAGGTCAGACGTTACTCAGGTGGCTGTCCTCTATTGTCACTGGGGCAGATGGGCCCAGGGTGACCAGAGCATCCCCCCTTTTAAGAGAAACTGAAAATCCAGATTTTTATGTGAAATTCTTGATTAACTGATGGGAAATAATTGAAAATAATTTAAAACCTTAGGTCTTGGGACAGTGCTGAAGAGTTGGAAGGATTTTTAAGCAGGGTTGCTAATAATAAGAAACAGGTTTATAAACCATTCGCTCCGGCTGCTATGTAGAGAATGAACAGGGAAGCAAAAAGTAGGGGATAAACCGGTTAGTTGGTATTGAGTAATCATTATGTTAGAATTGCTCTACAATCACAATGTTAAAAAAAAGACATAAGAAAATAATTTTACTAAAATACTTCCTACCTATAATTGGAATTTTCCAAGCATATTGCTTTTAGGGATTCTGCTGTCTTTCTCTATCATGTTGATGCCTCTATTTAAGACAAATACTGTTGGAAACAAGAGACTATTACTTGTTTTAATCTTTGCCTTTATGCCTTTAGTTCCTTTTTTTAAATTATATTTATTTTGTATTCAAGCCCATTGATTGAATTGTATGACAATAAGTGTAATTATTAGTATGTAAAATTTAACTAGAATCAATTTAAATATAAGTACCTGAAAACTTTTTAAAGTTGGTGGTTTTATTTTCCGAAAACAGTAAAATTCAGAAATATTCTCCATCTGAATCTGCAAAAGTGTATGATAAAGCGATAAACCGAAAAACAGGAGTTCATTTTCATCCCAAACAAACACTGGACTTCCTGCGGAGTGATATGGCTAATTCCAAAATCACTGAAGATGTGAAGCGGAGTATAGTAAAACAGTACCTCGATGTGAGTTGTCAATCCAAACTGTATTGTCTTCCCAGTGACTTCTATAAAAAGCACATTATTTTTTGGGAGATTGCTCTCTCCTTTATGTTGCATATAAACTATCAAAATTATGCCTTGCGTGTTTTTTTGAAGTGGTAGAACACGTATGACATAAAATTTACCATTTGAACCATTTTTGAGAATCCATAAAATTTAGCGCATGAAGTATGTTCACAATTTGTGTAATGATATGTCGTTTTTGATGAGTTGCTTTAAATTTTCCTTTCCCATTGCATCACTGCTTTATAAATTAGTTTTTCTTAGGTAGCAACAACCTGCCAAAATTTTTATTTTAGAGAAAATGAAAGTTTATAGGAAAAATGACGTGTGTGTGTGTATTTTTTTTTTAATTTAATTGATTACATGGCTTACATGCCGTAAAAGGAAAAAAAACATGAGAAGTTATTCTTTGTTCAGCCATTCTTTCCGTCTCCTTTCTGTCAGCCAATATTACTTGAGTGTTTTGTGTTTCGGAAACACATGTTTATTGGAGCACAGCTATGCCCATTCATTAATCGTTGGTAACTGCTTTCATACTACAGTGACTGAGTTAGTTGTAACAGAGACTGTATGGGTTACAGATCCAAAAATATTTACTATCTGAGCCTTTATAGAAAACATTAACTAACCCCTAACTTAGACACAGATAAACTTTATTTCACCCACATCAAACTACCGCCATAAAAACTATTTGAGGATTTAATAGTCTTATTTGAGGTGTTTAGTTAAGACTCTAAATTGGTACCTATTTTTTTGTAGTTCAAGCTTCTCATGGAACATCTGGACCCTGATGAAGAAGAGGAAGAAGGGGAGGTGTCAGCTAGCACAAACGCTCGGAACAAAGCAATTACCTCGCTGCTTGGAGGAGGCAGCCCTAAAAATAATGCAGCAGCAGAAACAGAAGATGATGAAAGTGATGGGGAGGATAGAGGAGGAGGCACTTCAGGGGTGAGGCGGAGGAGGAGTCAACGTATTTCGCAGCGTATTACGTAAAATGATTTTTATGTGCTTATATATGTCAGTCTATTAAATGTACACCGAGTAATGTAATACTTATGAGAGAAACCATTTTGTAGATAGAGATTCTCTACTTAACCATTTATACATCCTTTTGTAGAAAGTTTAACATAAAAGACAATAAAAAAAAAAAGATGAGATTTATGGAGCATAAAGGATTATTAACTTTTCTTTGGATTGTATTAATGTGTGTTATTCTTTTTATTGTTGCTAAGTTTTTATGTAGCTTTATGGTTCATATGTATATATAATTTTATATATCAATAAGAGTAAAGACACGGGTACAAATTAAGAGTTATATGGTTTTACAAGTATATGTTAACCCCTTGGCGCTGGCGGTCACGGTGCGTCTCATTGCCGGCAATGGAAGTGTGCCGGGAAATCCCAACTCCCGGCGTCAAGGGATTAAAAGCAATAAAAACAATAATTTCACTAAAATTCTTTTGTGTAACACTTGGTCTTTTTTCCCCCCTCCCAATGTTTTAGTCATTGAGAAGGTCAAAACGAAATTCAGACTCTACGGAGTTGGCAGCACAGATGAATGAAAGTGTTGACGTCATGGATGTCATCGCTATTTGCTGTCCAAAGTACAAAGATCGACCACAAATTGCAAGAGTAGTACAGAAAACCAGCAATGGCTTCAGTGTTCAGTGGATGGCAGGCTCCTACAGTGGCTCCTGGACTGAGGCTAAGCGCCGTGATGGCCGCAAACTGGTGCCTTGGGTAGACACTATTAAAGAGTCAGACATTATTTACAAAAAAATTGCTCTAACGAGTGCTAATAAGCTGACTAATAAAGTTGTTCAGACTTTACGATCCCTGTATGCCGCCAAGGATGGGACTTCCAGCTAATGAATTTGTACATGCAGCCAAATTTACGGGAATTTTTTTAAAAGGCAGAAAAACTTGAAATATCAACATTCTGGCAAAAAAAAAAAAAATCAGTTTTATGAAGAGTAAGAATGGAACCTGGGATGCAGGAACAAAAGAAGGAAATGTTGGGCAAACATTTTGTGGGAGCTCCCTTCGCTGTTGTGCAGCAGAAACAGATTCTCAGTTCATTTTTACTCCCACTGTATTATAGTTTAACAGAAATTGTTTATATCTTGGAAAAAAAACTTTCTGTTTAAAAAAATAAACAAGTGAATGTTGGAAATTAGTCTGTTAATGTTCTTAATAAAGTGTTCTTGGAGTTTAACCTAGCAGCGGATGGCTTTCTTTAGCTTAGCCCAGTTTCCAGGGAAGCATTGTTTTTCCAGGCTGTAAAATGGCAGAATCTCCTGGACATATAATTTATTCTGTTGAAGAAAAAAAAAAAAAAAAAAGCATGCAGTATCTATGACCTATCTGCAGAAGGAGTTTTTGTAAATGTAGATTTTGATGTATTAGGTCACCCTGAAAACAATACAAGAAAAGGGGTCCCCAGGCAATCTGGTGGAGCGAATACTGCAATAAATTTTTTTACTTCTCTTTGTTACTTGTCTGTTTCCATTTGAATTTCTTATTGTAAAGATCTGTTTAAATCCATTTATATTATTTGCAGTCTTTTATGTAAAATTTATTATATCACTGGTTTTCAAAGCAAAACATAAATATTGTTTATACCGTTTGTATAGGCTGACTTCTGAAGAATTGGTATCTATTATTTTCATTCCCATAAAGAGGGTGTAAACAATTAACTCCAGGGTTTTATTGTATCCTGCAATATTTAGTATTAACTATATATGATTTAGCACTGTGCCAAACACATTTTCAAGAGTACATTTTGATATAAAAAGAAACTATAGTTTATTCCTTGTATGCTTCAATTTCTTTCTAATGATGTCATGATCGTAATATTTATTTTTTAAACCTCGGGGAAAGGTAACAATCTGGGGGAAGGTAACAGTCACGCTACTTTGGGAAACCAGCTTTTCTCTTAATTAAAATGATGCCATGTTATTTTTAGAAATAATCTGAGTGGAGATATGACACTTCATAATTACACTACATTTTTCACAGATTATTTTTAATGCTGAAAAAGGAGTAATTTTACTAACTGAGATGTTTATTTGTTTCTTATTCAGAGTATTAGCATACATCTTTTGGGAGAAATTACGGTTATATGTTAGTTACTACAAATATCTTTTGACTAAATGGGGAGGTGGGTGTTTGATCAGTTAATTTTCATAGTTGACACTCTTAGAAATAGTAATGCCTGAAATTTACAGCAGATCAGGTCTGTTTCAAATTTCATTATTTTTAAAAAGTGTACTTATTTTTAAATCACTGTTTTAAAAAAATTTACTTCTAGAATGCTAGGTTTTATGAAATTGGTAAATAAATGAAGATACTCAAGTTTGTGAGGAATAATGACATTGCCACAAAATACCTTTTTGTGAAAACCTATTAAACAAAGATGAAAATACCTGCTCAGGATTTATTTCCTATGTGGAATTCTTTCAGAATGTTTTCTTGAAGGAAATGTTTTCACCTTTTTTTTCTTTCATTTCAATGATTGCTCTTCACTTTTACTGTGAACTCTGGGACAAGATGAAATTGCCCCCTCTTTTGGAGCTTGTTTGTACATACGTACTGTTTCTTATTCAACAAAGGATTTGAGGTGGCTTATGAAAACAGTAATATATTAATAAGAATAAAATACCAATTAGGGAAAATACTGAAGAATAAAAATGTGGATCCAAAAGCCAATGTTAAGAGCTATGTACCTAACACTAACTCATGCATACTGTCTTTTAATTCTCATAAAAACTTCTGGTTAAATATTTTATCCCTGTTTTTAGCTGAGGAGATTGAGACTCAGACGGAATCAGTAACTGGTTGACGAATGTCATCATAGAGATTGAAACATAGATTTGGAGTAGTTGTGTCTCATTACCTACCATTAAAAAAAAAAAAACCAAACTCACTGCTGTCTTTGGATTTCCGAGGCGCTATCGCTATGGAAGTAGGTTGCCCAACCTTCCTTCTGAGGAGTGGCTGGTGGGTTTGAACCGCCAGCTTTGTGGTTAGCAGTCAAGTGCCTTAGGCACCACACCACCAGAGCTAGCATTAAGGGTAATGATAACCTTGTTGACTAGGGGATCCTACTTAGGGTGAGCTTTGAGAAACGCACGCAGTAAGAATTTTGTTGCCTCCACTGGTCATGCATGAGCTGCTGTGTTGACTATTCAATGGGAATTTGACACCGAGTTAGGAATCTTCCACTTATTCTGAGTTCTGTTTTTTATCTGTTAATGTTGGCCAACTATTGGTAAAAGTCAAAAGCCTTAACCCTTAAATATACAAAGCAAATGTTTCAAAGAGTTGACAGTTTTTCTCAAACATGATTTTTTAGGTCTTAACATTAAAATAAGGCCTTGCCAAGCAAATACAAAAAAATGAACCTTTTCTTCAAATATATTGAGGTTTCAGGGTTCAGTCCTGCTCTAGAGTTTGTTGATGATTCAAGTAAAAGCCAGGTCACGTTGTGTTGTAAAGATGCATAAAAAGTCCCAAGTAGTGCTTGGCTTTTTTAATATAACAGAGTTTTAGCATTTTATTATTTAAGTCATTATTTATTAAAAAAAAAAAAAAAGGGTATTTTTAAATAAGTCTGTAACAAACATGACAATATAATTCGGTAATCTCTGACACAAGGAATCTGAGCTTTGAGAGAGAATTATATATAGCTTATTCTATTGATGAGTATTTAAATTGTTAGCAGGTCACTGAAGCACTCAGTTTGGTGGCGGTAGTCTGTCTCATGAAGACAGGTAAGTAGAGCTGCTTTTTGTTCGATGTAGATTTCCTGCCCAGCAAATTTATCATATTTACTCTTACGTAGTAAACCCTCACACACACACACACACTAGTTGCATGGTGTCCAATGGTTAGCATCTTCAGAACTGCTGATATGGATCTTAAACTGTAGTGAGATTGCTTTTGCAAGTATAAAACTCACCAGATTTCCATTTCAAATAATGTAATTTGAAACACAATAGAAATGTTTGCCCTACAAAAACTCCATTGGTTTGAGCCTTTTGCTGTTTGCCTGGCCTATTTTGAACTCTAAAGTTTATTTAACTCCCCAGCCTTTGTTTAGGAGCTCTGATAGCGTAGTGCCTAAGGCACTTGACTGTTAATCAGAAGTGTGGCGGTTCAAACCCACCAGCCACTCCTCGGAAGAAAGACGGGGCAATCTACTTCTGTAGTGATACTGCCTCGGAAACCCAAGGAGGGGTCACTATGAGTCGGATCCGACTCGATGGCATATAACACCAAAGCTTGTATTTAACTCCCTAGCTACTACTTTTTGTCATTGAAAGTTAATAATTTATTACACAAACTGATTTTACTAATTTTATTTGTAGTTTTCTCCTTATTTGTCCTGAGAAACAATTGAATGTAAATGTGGTCTTACAGAAAGGTCAGTGGCCAAACAAATTTCAGTTTGTGTAAGTTGATTGGCTAAGTGGTCAAAATCTCCATGTGTTCTGTAAGACAACCACCACCTGCTTGCCCCTCATAAAACTTCAGATTTTTTTTTCCCTTATTTGAAATAATTCTTTAAATTACTTGTTATGAGAACCCCATGCACTAATTCTGAGTTTCTGGCCAAGCTTGTTTGCATATTTTATGTACTAGGTACTTCTCTTCCCCTTTATTATCTTTAAATATCAATACTTCTTTGGCATCAAATATTAACTGTTCCAATTTTCTCGTAAATGTCATTATTTCAGGTCTTAATGTATAGATGTCCACATCTTCAATTTTCTTTATAAACTTTTTTATGAATAAACTGAATTGTTTGTCCTTGGGTTTCTAAGAGAACAGTTGATTGAAAATAAAGGGACTACAGTTATTTTCTGGCTTTTCATCCTTTTCCCTACCTGAATTTGTTTTCGGTTTTGAGAGACATTGTCTCTTCTAAATTCCTAAGTACTGATTCCGGTGCCTGCTTGAAGTTAAGGAATAGATCGTTTTCATAACTATGTTGATAAATGTAGTTTAATCCTTTGAGCTGACAAATGCCCACCAGGACATGGAGATGAAGAACTAAAGTAAGGAAATGGAAGCTTTAAGTAGATGCAAGAGACCTTCACAACACTAACAGGGCCCAGAATTCAAAACTCAGCCTTCCTAGCGCTGTAGTCAGAGTTCCTCTGTTAAGCAGAAATTTTATATTAAATACTGTTTTAAATAAGATTCGGCTTTAATGATTTTTATGATACGGCTTTTAGTTACAGTTTTTGTTGAGTAGAATTTTGCCTCTACCTTTGTACTTGTGACTTTTTCAGTCACTGTTGCTTCCAAGTCATACAGAACCTTGTAAATGAAAATTACTGTATTTCATCAGTTACATTACCCTTCACATTAGCCCTTCATCCTGTAGGAAATGGCAGTATAAATTTGTCTTGATCGTAACTTGTAATTTAGGCTTAACCTTACTAGATTTAGATAAGGAACAAAGAGAAACATCATTACGGACTCAGTGTGTCATAAGACCTAAACCGATAATGAGTTTCCACATCCTGGTTGTAGCATAGTGCCTAAGGCTCTTGACTGCTAACCAGAAGGCTGGCGGTTCAAACCCATCAGCCACTCCTCAGAAGGAAGGTTGGGCAATCCTACTTTCGTAGTGATACTGCCTCGGAAACCCAAGGAGGGGTCGCTGTGAGTCGGAGCCAACTCGACGGCAAATAACAACAAAAACAACATCATAGTTGAGAAAATACAGACTCGTGCAATATGGAGGGTCTGAGGGCACTTAATCCAGGTATTCTCAACCACTTAGAGCTCATGAGCCTTTCCTTTTGAGCATCTAGTGAAAGCAATGAAATCTCTCTTTAGAAAGCTGAATAAATTTATACCCGTAATTGTGCATACACTTCATCACCATGTTATCTAAGCACCACCCAAATTCCATGTATATACTGCCTTGGAAATCCAGGGACTACAGGCTTAAAAGCTCCTGTTCTAATCCAAACCCTGCCCCCCCCCCTTTTTTTTAAGATGAGTTAAGCTTTAAAAAGCCACAGTGATGCCCTCAAGCTTCACATATACCTGGTTAGTACCAGAGCCAAAAGCAACCTGAGGTTTCAAACTCCCAGACCAGCTTCTCTTAAAACGATTTCATCTAGAAAAGGCCTTCCTTACTAAGCTGTGTGGGAGCCAGAAAAGGACCTTCGCCACTGCGGACATTGAAGGGGCAGTGGAGGGAAGGCTGCTGAATGACTAATTGTACACTTTTTTTTTTAATAGATCCACTTTTATATCCTCAGATTCTGTGATACGTGCCATCAGATAAATGAATAAGGGTAAAATACTGCATTTTACTGTGTTTTTTGTTTTTATCTGTTACATTGCCTGTCTTCCTGTGGAAGAAGAATTGGTAAAACCAAACAGTATTGACTTTAGTCAGAAAACATAGTTTGAAGTCATTGTTTCTGAAATAAGAGAAATGAAGTTTAGTAAAGAAAAGTATGTGGGAGGTTATCCAAGGAAGGCTGAAATTGCCTTTTGCACACATTTGGATTATCAGAATGTTTGCTTATGTGAAGAGACCCCATTGCCATTAAGTCAGTTCGACTCGTGGTGAACCTACAGGACAGAGGAGAACTGCCCCATACGATTTCCAAGGCTATAAATCTCTGGTGGCATAGTGCCTAAGGCATTTAACTGCGAGGCAGGCAGTTCAAACCCACCAGCCACTCCTGGGAAGGAAGGTTGGGCAATCTGCTTCCTAGTGATACTGCCTCGAAACCCAAGGAGGGGTCGCTATGAGTCAGGTCCCACTAGAGGGCACATAACAACATAAACCTTCATGAAAGCAGACTGTTGCAGAGCAGCTGGTGGGTTCAAACCGCCGACTCTTTGGCAGATGAATGCTTTAACCCCTGTGCCACCTGACCTTTAAGTGAAGAGAAAACTCAAAAACGCACATCAAGTACATTCTGACTCATAGCGACCCCCACTGGGTTTCCGAGGCAGTAAATCTTTACAGAAGTGGATTGCCACATATTCCTTCCGCAGAGTAGCTGGTGGGTTTGAACAGCCAACCGTCTGGTTAGCCTGGTTGGCGGTCAAATGCCTTAGGCACTACACCCCCAAAGCTCCTTAAGTGAAGAGAATTCACTGCCTTCAAGTCCTTTCAGACTCCTAGCGACCCCCTCCTTGGCTTTCCGAGGCGGTATCTCTGCGGAAGTAGATTGCTCAATCTTCCTCCCGAGGACTGGCTGGTGGGTTTGATCTGCCACCCTTCTGGTTAGCAGTCAAGTGCCTTAGGCACAAGGCCACCAGAGCTCGTTGTTATTATGTGCCCTCAAGTCGGACCCGACTCATAGCGACCCCTCCTTGGGTTTGGAGGCAGTATCACTAGGAAGCAGATTGCCCAACCTTCCTTCCCAGGAGTGACTTGGTGGGTTTGAACCGCCAGCATTCTGGTTAGCAGTCAAGTGCCTTAGGCACTATGCTGCCAGAGCACCATGGCTCAGGGGGATGGAATTCTGAAAATGGGAAGTGCAGTCAGTAGGTGTGGAAGGAAAGAAGGTAGCATCATATCGAAAGATGAAGCTGTAGAAGGGGTCAGAATGCAAATCTGAAAATAGACATTTCAATTTGTCAGTAATTGAAAGGTTTCAAGCAAAGGATTGCAGTCCTAGTGGCACAGTGCTTAATCTCTTGGCTGTTAAAGGACAAAGGTTTAGAAAAATGTAGTCTGCTTTTGTGTAGACTGCAGCCTGGGAAACCCTATGGGGCAGTTCTGCCTTGTCCGTAGGGTCACTGTGAGTCAGGATCAAAGGCAATAGGTTAAGCGAAGAATTAATGAAAGTTCCTCTGACAGCTACATAAATAACAAGGTTGAGTGTATCAAGAAGAAGACACTACTGCAGTAGTCTCCAATAAGATGTCAGAGCTTGAGGGAGGATGATTGTGGGAGAATAGGTGAAGAGAGGACTGGCGGGATTGTGAATGTATTTGTTGTTGCTGTTGTTATGTGCCGACGAGTCGGCCTCGACTCATAGCGACCCCTCCTTGGGTTTCCGAGGCAGTTATCACTACGGAAGTAGGATTGCCCAACCTTCCTTCCGAGGGTGAATGTATTTAGGAGATTAAAATAACAGGATTTAACAGTTGACTGGAGTAAAGGAAGACAGAGATGTGGGGAAAAAAAAATCACTGCCGTGGAGTCGGGTCCAACTCATAGTGACCCCACCTTGGGTTTCTGAGGCGGTATCACCACGGAAGTAGATTGCCCAACCTTCCTTCCCAGGAGTGGCTGGTGCGTTGGAACCACCAGCCTTTTGGTTAGCAGTCAAATGCCTTAGGCGCTACGCCACCAGAGGTGTGTAGTTACAGGTTTTCTAGCTTTGATAACCAGGTCGGACTTTAAATATGCTTTGAGTGAGGACCTGTAGAATGTTGGATGGAGTCCGGAAGGAGGAAACATATACCAGCATGGTCCTTTCCGGAGGGCTGCATTTGGGAGTCAATAGCATGTAAGCTGTAGAGAAAGCACAGAGCCAAAGGAGGACTTTGCAGGCTACCAACATTTAAGGTGCGATAAGAGCAAAATAGGTTTGTGGAGGAGACAGAGAAGAAGTAAGATTTGAGTATGGGTAGAGTCCAGAAACAAAGAGATTAGAGAGTTCTGAGGAGGTAGAGAGTAACATGAAATTCACCAGTAAGATCAAGATTTAAAAATGAGTTTTAGATCTGCCATTCAGGATGTTAAATGGTGACATTAGGGGAAGTGGTTTCAGAGAAGATGAGAACAGAAGGCAGATGGTAATTGCATTAAGAAATGAATGAAAATCTGGTGGAGGAGGGTGGCAAGGCTGTGAGGGAGACAACAGGGTGCTGCAGTGTGGACAGCTGGAGCTGGAAAGAGAAGTGGGTAAAAAGGCCTAGGATGTCGTTCAAGAGTGTGAAAGGCTCCACATATGGTAGACCATGCTCAGGGCTGTGGTGTGCAGAAGAGCACAGTTGTGTGGTGAAGATCACTCACTGGCTGCACTGTGGAGAACTGTGCTGATGTCAGGCCACATGGCTGTGTCACAGCCCTCCGGTCGTGCCGCCACCCAACAGAGAAGGTGGTTTGTCACTGAGCCAGAATTGCATCTCGTTGAACCAGGTTGGGAAAAAACAGGAATCAAGGTTCAGAGGTCTCCGTGAAGTGGAAGAGTGAGTGGAATGTGTGTAGCAAAAGTAGACTAATGAATGACAGAGAAATGCATGTGTACTATTTTTGATCTAGAGTGATTTGGGTGCAGGGTACACGGTGTCGTTCTGGGAATGAATTAGTAAAGTGAACAGGTGATGATTGGCATTGAAGAAATCAAGGAATCACAGGCCACTTTCTGCATGTATTTCCTGAGCTAGAACATGAGACCGATTCTTCTTTTTCCCTGCTATACTCACAGTATGTTTTAGACTTCACTTGATGTTGACACTGGTTCATTCTTTTTACAGTTTTTGCAAGTTCCACATTTGCTGAGTGCCTCCCATGAGCAATGTAAAATGCTGGACACAATGGGAAGGAGCTTGTGTTCTAGTTGGGGAAGGAGTTCTGGTGGCCTAGTGCCTAAGGCATTGACTGCTAACCAGAAGCCTGGCGGTTCGAACCTACCAGCCACTCCTAAGAAAGAAGATTGAGCGATCTACTTCCCTAGTGATACTGCCTCAGAAACCCAAGGAGGGATCGCTGTGAGTCTATCCGTCTTGACGGCAGTGGGTTTGGGTTTTTTTGGTCTAGTTGGGGAGACAGGAAATGATCCATGATGGACACAATTATCATGCAGTTTACAAGGCTGATGATTGCTTGAAAGGGAGCATAATGGAAGCCACGACAGTGTATAATACTGCGGTAGTCGGGAGACTTGGGGAAATCAGAAAGACTGCCTTCTCCAAGTGAAACTAATCCTCAGATAAAGCCAGATATGTGCAGATAAATGTTGCTGTTATTTGCCAATGAGTGGGTGGGTTCCAAGTCACGGTGACCCCATGGGTGTCAGAGTACAACTGTGCTCCGTAGGTGTTCGAAGCTGTGCTCTTCCCCACACGGATCACGAGGTCTTCCTTCCAAAGTGCCTCTGGGTGTATTCAAACTGCCAATCTTCGGCTAGTCAAAAACAGAAAACCCAACCCATTGCCACTGAGTCAATTCCAGCACAGAGTGACCCTACAGGACAGAATAAACTGTCCCATAGAGTTTCCAAGTCGGTTAATCTTTAGGGAGGCAGACTACCACATCCTTCTCCCGCAGAGGGGCCAGTGGGATCAAACTACCCACCTTTCAATTCACAGCCAAACACTTAATCACTGCACCACCGGGGCTCTTTCAGGCAAGTCCTTACCCAATAGATAGCTCAACAGTGGTGGTTGAACTGTTAGGAAACAGGAAATGATATATAGTATTTCTCCAAGCAGCTTATTCCTTAGGGACATAATGAAGTATGAGGAAAAAATAGTGGAAGGGAGAGTGAGCAAGGAGTGAGCAAGGAGGGGTCACAGACAGACAGCGCAGAGGACAGGCTGAGGGAGGGAGTGTGTTCCTCCAGAAGCTTCACAGTGACTGTGGCCGGCAGACCTCGCCTGCGAGAAGGATGACTGAGAAGCAGCAGGGCCGAGGCTTGGTGTGTGTGTGTGGGGGGGGGGGCTTTTTAAGGCCGTGAGTAATGGGGAGTTGGTAAAGAGGGTAAGGTGAGTGCAGACGGAATAGGGGAACGTCAGCTTTGCCTCTTTAAAAGATCACTGGCTACAATTTAGACAATGATTAGGGGAGGGCCACCACAGTCCAGGGGAAAATGGTGGTAACTTAGTCTAGGGTGATGTAAGTGGAGAAGTGGTCTCATTTGTGGAACTCTTTACAAAATAAGTCGATCGCATGGGTTTGGTTGGCTAGTATTTCAACGAAGAACTAGTGAGTGAGGCAAGTCTTCCTGGGTGAGTGTCCAAACAGAAGACAAGTGGCTTAGCCTGGATCGTCTGGGGGGCAGTGCCTAAAGAACACCCAGGAAGTGAACTGAGGAAGGGACTCGAAAGATGGGACACTCTCAAAGGAAAGAAATAGTCCAGTTACTGGGGAGATTGCTGCAGATTTTAATACAGTCAATTAAATCTTTAAAAGCCTGTCTTCTGTAGAATTAAAAGTAATTCCAAGATAAAAACCTTAAATTGATTGTTATAACTCAATAATACAGTTTATATTATTTAATAGTTTTTTTTTAATAGTTTGATTTTTCTAAATAAATTCAAAGAAATACACCTTTGTCCCACTTCTCCCCATCCAGACCTTCTTTGTAGAGACAACCACTTTGAATGTTTTCAGCTCTTTGGGTAGTTATATCCATATTTTAAAAGAATATACTGTGTGATTGATTAAATTCTAGACCTGTGTATTGAATTATATTATGATCTGGTAATATTTTGTTTTGATAATAAGGACTTGGTTCTCTTATACCACTCCCCTCCTCCCAATATGGATATCACTGTATTTAATGAGCCTAAGGCACCTGACTGCTAACCAGAAGGCTGGCGGTTCAAACCCACCAGCCACTCCTCAGAAGGAAGATGGGGCAATCTACTTCCGTAGTGATACCTCCTGGGAAATCCAAAGAGGAGTCACTATGAGTTGGG
>NW_006921887.1:460190-462406 GCF_000298275.1 Orycteropus afer afer
GAAGGCTGGCGGTTCAAACCCACCAGCCACTCCTCAGAAGGAAGATGGGGCAATCTACTTCCGTAGTGATACTGCCTCGGAAACCCAAGGAGGGGTCGCCATGAGTTGGGGCCCACTCGACGGGCAAATAACAACAACAACAACAATCCTTAGCTGTGGAGAATTTTTATAATTTTGTCCCCTTTACTTTCTTCTCTCTTTCTGAAGTTTCTGTCATCAGATATTATCCCTCCTGGATCGGTCTCAGTTATATCTTTTGCTCACTCCTTTTGTCTTTTGCCTCTACTCTGAGAGTTTTTCAACTTTATCTTCTAATACTTTTATCTTTAAAAATTTTGAGGAGCTTTTTCTTGTTCTCTGACTACTCCTTTCACACAGTAACTTTTTATTTTATGAAGGCAACTGCTTCTCACCTGTCGGTCACAGTAAAAAGTGGAATCTCACTTGCCATTTGGTGGTCTGAGCTCTAATAACAGCCAAAGCATCATGTGTGCAGGCGGAAGGAGGCGGATAAATCTCATTTCTCACTCCTCTGAGTTCTGATTAGAATTATCAACAAGAGTCAGACAGACTCCTGGAGATGGAAGTAACAGTTTAATTGTCAGTAGAGCCAGAATGAAAAACATACTGTAGGCTGGATTGGCAACCACAATCAAGCTTGCTGCCATACGACCCAAACCTAGACATTGAGATCCATCCGCTGGGGAGCGTATTCTGCAAAGCAGAGACTTACTGAATGAGCTTATTAAAAGGGAATTGCTACCCTTCACTCATCAAGCCCCAGTAGTGCAACAGAAATAATAAAGTCACACATATACTTGGCTTTTTATATTTTTGTTGTTGTTAGGTGCCATTGAGTCAGCTCCAACTCACAGCGACCCTATGTACAACAGAATGAAACACTGCTGGGTCACGCACCATCCTCACAAACCTTGCTATATTTGAGCCCATCATTGCAGCCCCTGTGTCAATCCATCTTCTTGAGGGCCTTCCCCTCTTTCGTGGACTCTCCACCCTACCAAGCATGACATCCTTCTCCAGGGAATGGTCCCTTCTGACACATGACCAAAGTAGGGGAGACGAAGTCTGGCCATTTTCTCTTCCAAGGAGCATTCCGGCTGCACTTCTTCCAGGACAGATTCGTTTGTTCTTCTGGCAGTCCATGGTAATTTCAGTATCCTTTGCCAACACCATAATTCAAAAGCATCAACTCTTCTTCAGCCTTCCTTATTCACTGTCCAGCTCTCACACGTGTATGAGGCAACTGCAAATATTTTTGCTTGGGTCAGGCCCACCTTGGTCTTCAAAATGACATCTTTGATCTTTAACACTTTAAGGAGGTCTTTTGCAGCACATTTGCCTAGTGCAATATGTCATTTGATTTCTTGACCACTGCTTCCATAGGTATTGATTGTGGATCCAAATAAAACGAAATCCTCGATGACATTAATCTTTTGTCCATTTATCACGATGTTATTATTGGTCCTGTTGTGAGGACTTTGATCTTCAAAGTCCTTCAAATTGGTCCTGCGGTAGTCTTTGATCTTCTTTAGTGAGGGTTCAAGTCCTCTTCACTTTCAGCTGCGCCATCTGCATATTGCAGGTTGTTAATATTGAATACACCGTGGACGGCCAGAAGAGCGAACAAATCTGTCTTGGAAAGTACAGTCAGAATGTCCCTCAGAAGCAGGGATGGCGAGACTTGGTCTCTTGTACTTTGGACATGTTGTCAGGAGGGACCATTCCCTGCAGAACACCATGCTTGGGAAAGCAGAGGGCCAGCTAAGAAGAGGAAGGCCCACAACAGGAAGCACTGTCTCAGTGGCGGCAACAATGGGCTCGAGCCAGCAATGATTGTGAGGACAGTGCGGGGGGCGGGGGGCAGGGTTTATTCTGTTGTACGCAGGGTTGCTATCAGTTGGAACAGACTTGACAGCACTGAACAATGACAACGTTCATGATGAGGACTTTTTACAAGTGTCAGGTGCTGCCTAACTGTCCGTGAAGGTTTTAGAGCAAAGTGCTGAAAAACTGACTGGAGTTCTGAGTGCTGGAGTGCCCTTCCTTCTCCCATGATTGTTCTCTCCAGGGCGTGTGTCTACTGAGGTAAATGTTTAATTCACATGCCTGTACTTTGTTTAGCTGGAAACCACAGGTGTGGCTTCAATTCCAGACCTGAAGGGCAGCTAGGGGCCATAGTCTCAGTGGTTCCACCA
>NW_006921887.1:496840-512005 GCF_000298275.1 Orycteropus afer afer
CACTGGGTCTCCTCAGTTGCTTGCCTAAATTAGTCTACAGCCTCTGTGTGGCAGGGGAAATCTTAAAAATCTCCACAGTTGTGGGTGAGGGCACATCAGCCCTCAAACCGAACAGGAACCTTACCTTGTCCCATCTGACAGAAACACACAATCATGGTAAAAAACGTAAGCACAAGGAAGGACAACAGTCAATTCTCTTATCCACACCAGTGAATTTGGTATTTATTTTTATGCTTGGTTCACAGCTGAGATTTCAGATGTGAAGCTGTGTGCTCTGCATTGTCTGTTCTTGTCTGTCTCTATACAGGTATGTTGGTACAATACAGGTGTGTTATGTAGAGGTGGGATTTTTGTACCTCTAGATGGTATTGCAGGAGCTCTGGTAGCATAGTGGCTAAGGCACTTGACTGCTAACCAGAAGGCTGGCGGTTCAAACCCACCAGCCACTCCTTGGAAGGAAAGTTGAGCAATCCTACTTCTGTAGTGATACTGCCTTGGAAACCCAAGGAGGGGTCGCTATGAGTCAGGGCTGACTCAACGGCACATAACAACAACAACAACAACAGATGGTATTGCCAATTTAGATTATACAATCATGATATTCTGGTTGGTTTAGAGATAACTCAGTACTTGTATATGTTGAATATCCCTAATATTCCCAGAAATTAATGATGCTAATTTATTCTGACAAATATTTATTTCATTAGTAATTACATAGTATATCTGCTTGAAGACAGTTTCAAAGACCTTTTGGGGAACTTAAAATCTTGGACCTGGCTATATTAAGCAGGTGCTAAAAGGGCAAGGAAGCCACATCTCCTGACCTCCTCTAACCGCATAAGAGGAAAACAAAATCACTATCAGTAGCCCAAGGCCCATTACTTTGAGGCCAGATATGCTACCTCCCTCCAGCCCCTTCACCAACCCTGACACCAACCTTTCCTCCTGCAGCAGCCACCACCTTTCTGCTGGGTTTGATAATTCACTGCAGTGGCCACACACCACTCACAGATTATGGGGTTTATTAGTGAGGCACCAGGGTACAATTCAAGTTCAGGAAAAACACTCAGTCTCTCTCAGCCTGCCATCACTCAGCCAACAATCTCATAGTCTCTCTCCCAGCAGTGCGTGTCCCTCAGTGTCTCATTCAGCAATGTGTCTCTTTCCCAGCAGTGCATGTCTCTCAGGAGTGTGTGTCTCTTTCAGCAGCACATCCTTCTCAGTCAGCAGTTGGAGAGACTTCTGCCTCTAGGAGGCCTCCTTTTGAACCTGGCAGAGTGGCCAAACTAGTCACTCATAACATCAGAATTCTAAGCACCTGAGAGACAGCAAACCTCCCAGAACATTGCTTTGTGCCACTCCCAACAGAAATATCCCAGGTGGATAACATTTACAATCAGGAGCTCCTCAGTTGCTTATGGCAAATTCCACCATGGAGTTTACAAAGACTTATGGCTAGAAAAGCCATAGCAGATAATTTACTACACTGCAGCAGATATGCTGGATGTGTTTTTGTTAAGGGAAAAGAGTAATTTTGTCCTAAAATAAAAGGACTGGTTGTTCTGGAATGAGAAAGAGGAAAGTGTAGGACACATCTTGAGCACGTGTGGAAAGTGGGAAAAGTTTGTAGAAAAGGAATTTTATTCATTGTGGTCAAAGTTGGCTAAAATTTGATAGGTTTATTCATGATTTATTTTCAAGAAGCACATCAAACAGTTTATTCATATACTCATTGCTTAAAAACCTAATTACGGACCCCTAAAGATGAATATTCCAGTACTCCTCAGACTCCTGAAATTGTGAATGATCCAAGCAACTACTCTGAAGATCAAAAATTCAAAATCTTCACCAGGAACATCTTTAAGTTATTTTTAAGCAAAAGGTATTAGGACAGCAGCAGACATTTTCGCACATCTGTCTTCCTCCTGCCCGTTAAGTTCTGCAACAATGGCACTAAACCTTAAATGGCACATTTTACTTCTACATTAAATGATTTTACACTGGAGTAAGGCCTTTCTCACTCATTAAAATATCCCCACTTTTATTAGAAACTCCCTGGCATGTAGTCGATGATCAGTAAACTTGAAATACAGTAAATAAGTTTCCTCATTTTCCTGGCAGTCTGGAGGCTGGCCCTGCTCTCCAGGGAGTAGGGGGAATGTGCTGAACAAGGCCAGGCTGCTGCCCTCCTCACGTTCTGGGCGTGGGGCTTGGCCACCTATGAGGTTCTGGGTGGCCTCGCGCCTGGAGCTGGTCGCCATCCAGGAGCCTCTGGCACAAGGCAGCATTCCCGGACAACAGGAGATAGGAAAGCCATTAATAAGAGTTCTGAAGATCCTTGTAAAAAAAAGTTACTAGAAATAACTAGGTTATTTGATCCATTATGAGTTGGATGGAAAATGTTACCAAATCAGAAGAGATGTTTAAGTTTCTTGGTTAAATCTCCATGGGTAAAATGTCATTAATATTTCAGAAATTATATAAAGTTCGTACAGATTCGGCAGTCCTGTCACTGTCTTGACGGGTCCTGGTGCTGCTGTGCCTGACAAAATAGTGTAGTGTCAGCAGTCATAATTTCATTTAAAATGTTGCATACCTCAGAAACAACCAAATTGCCTTTCAATTGCATTAGTTTTGAATTCTCATAATCTTTCACTTAAAAAATTATTAATAAGTGAACCACAGTCATTTTAAGTCTCTCACCATCTACAGATAGTTTTTGGTTTACTCTGATGCTTCCATGGAAAAAAAAAGACTTAGCTCAGGTACAGGCCAGAGCACTTACTTCATCTTGAACAAAACTAAACACTCTTGAGAGATCATCCATGGAAAGGACTATGCCAGGTGCTCTGGGCTTGGGCTTCTGATGTCATTGCTTAAATACCTTTGAGACCACAGCACTAGACTTCACCAGGATTTCCAGAACCCTAATGGAGGAACGTATGGTTCATGAGTGCTGCCTAAGGCCAAGCAGATCAACAGTTACATAGGACTGAAGGAACTTAGGGGTTTTGTTCAGAATATTGCTGATGCTTTAATGTTCAATTTTCTGGATATAAGGAACTCCTTTTCTCAAGCTGTTTATAACTCATATAAGAATTTAGTAAATTTTGCTTCTATAGATAGAAATGAAACATTTATATTTTTCTCCCAGCCTGATCCTCCAGAATTTGAAAGCTGTCACTGAAAATTCTTCTTTTTATGGGAATTATTTGCACAAACTCAATAAGAATCTGTCTTCCTTGTTAACAAGACATAACTGGACACAATGGTTATATAACAAAGCTTTTATTGCAATGTCATATTTGAGAATAATGCACATAGAATCAGATATATGACTAAACACTTTTAAGTAACCAAAGTTGAATTTATGGAGCCAATGCTCACAAAGCCTTGTGAGGAAAACCGGCCTGGTACCTGGCTTACAGAGTTTCCAGACTTACAGGTGACTAAGGAAGGTCACTTCCTGGCAGGCCCAGGAGCCTTATGCTATTTTGGAGACCTTGAGAAGAGAGGGATTCACCTAAATTTATAGTTATTGCAGGTCATGTCTGATGGCAATTTATTTATTGGCTTGGCTTCCTAGCCTCAAGAGGCTTTTAAAATTTGGTCAACCTGAGATTCCTTACAAAAACTTGCAGCAAAGCAAATTAAAAAAGGTCTATATGATAAATTGAGGTTGGCACAGGACTGGGCAGTGTTTCATTCTGTTGTACACAGGGCTGAGGTCAGTGAGAGCTGACTCGATGGCACCTCACAACCATAACATGGTAAATTACTATTGTCACTGCACCAATGTAAATAATGATGACAAGCCTTGTTTTGTGATAAACAATAATTATGCTTTAAGATTATCTTCCGTCAAAAGGGGGGGACAGGTAACTGTAGGGAGAAATTTGATGTTTCAATAAAAAACTGTAACATGCCATTGCAGGCCATTAGATTCTGGTCCTGTTCATTGTCTTTGAACTATTTGATTTTGATAAGCTACAGGCAACTTATGATCTTATGTACTTATAAACGGGAGTAGATCTTGGCATCTTGCACAAATTGTCAATCCTCAGCACATCTTCAATACATCCTATTTACTTCAGTATCTGGCAGCAACTATCCAAGCCAACATTTCCAATTGTTCTCCCTCCCTCCCGACGTGGAATCACAGAGAATTGCAACTTGACCACACAGATATTTGCTGAGACTCGACCTTATCTTGCAGGAGCTCTTGAAGGCCCAGTGACATGAAATATACTTCAGTGGTCTCCTCACCACAGCACACCACACTCGGGTTGGATTATTCTTTGACAATTTGCTGTTTCTGAGTCACTAAATCAGTCTGGTAAATGCCCTTATGAGATGTACATAGGACTGGGCAACAGTGCCAAGAGCATCTTACATTTGCTATGCAAGAACTTAGCAAGTAGTGGTGCATAATCAAGATTTTCATTCACCAGCCTCTTAGACTTTAATGCACACTTTCGTATCAGTAATTCTTTTATTCCTTTTAGTCATTCTTCTCGTAAGATACTTGACACTAAAAGAGCTGACCTAGGCCTAGGCCTCCCCTTCAACAGATGGCTCAACATGACAAAGTCATGCAGACACACCACCACTGAGATTACTCAAGGGAATTTTTTTTTTTAAATTGTGATTTGGGTGAAAGTTTACAGAGCAAATTCACTTTCCATACAGCAGTTCACATACATACACTTTGTCTCATGACATTGACTATAATTTCCCACAATGCAACAGCTCCCCTCCTACTTCCTCCCCATAGTTATGTCTTCCCTATGTCCTTTGCTCCCATGTACTCCTGCCTCTGAGCTGTCTCCCTGTGCATACACAGCCCTTCTATTCTCCCACAATTGTTCTCTCCAAGGAGTTTATCTACCTAATGTAAATGTTCACCTCATATGCCTATCTTTTCTCTGGCTGAAAGGCACAGGAGTGGGTTCAACTCCAGACCTGAAGGGCAGCTAGGGGCCGTAGTCTTTAGTGGTTCCATCAGGCTCTATCAGACCAGCAAACCTGGTTCTTCTTTATTTTATCAAATTATTTTGAGTTTTGTTCAACATTTTTCTTCCACTCTATCCAGGATCTCCTACATAGATCCCCCTGTGAGTGGTTGACAGTGGTAGCTGGGGCACCATCTAGTTCTTCTGATCTCATAGTTATATAGGGTGAGGATCACATGGTGCTTGGACTAACTGTTTCCATGAATCTTTGGTTTTCTTCATTCTTCCCTGCTCTGGACAAGGAGAGACCCATTGTTGCATCTAGATGGCTGCTTGGAAGCTTTTAAGATCCCATTCGCTACTTGCCAAAGTAGGATATGGAACAATGTTTTGGGTAGGATGTTATGCCAATTGAGCTTGATGTCAAGGGACTACTTCTTAAACCTTGCTTCTCCTCAATTAAGAAGAGATCTATAATCTCTCCAGGTTGTTCATGAATGAATTCATTTGTCATGAACAAAAGTGAGGACTGACAAAAGTTTAATTTTACCTGAACCCTTTGTAAAAGAAATCCTCCCACCTTTTTATGTTCTGGAAAATGTCAGGGCTTACTGCAAGAAACTGACCAAAATAAAGTATTTATGCTGCTAGAATAACTTTAGTTTCTTCTTCTATCTCCTCTTCTACATCCTCCTGCGTTTCCAGGACCAGATGCCCGTATCATAAAAAAGGAAAACTTTCCGAGCAAACTGGCCCTAAATGCATCCTCAGTACATCAATCACCAAATTCCCCCAGGCTTAACCTTCTTTTTAGAAGTTCGCAGTCCTATGGCTCTGTAGAGTTGGTGAACACATACAGTTCTAGTTCTTCTCCCCCTCCCACTGTTAAAGTAAGTGCTCTTAGTTCATCCTTGCCATGTTTTAACATTGCCCAGTGCAGTTTCTTCCTCGACAGCTCTGGTGCCATGATTCAGATAGGCCCAGAGTCACTATGGGAGCCCTGGACTGTTCATCTAGGATCTCAGGTACAACCTTTAACATTGTTTGCCGCAATTTTTTTTGTGTGTGTGATTCGGGTGAAAACTAGCAGCGCAAATACACTTTCCATACAGCAGTTCACATACACCTTGTCTCATGACATTGACCACAATTTAGCACAATGCAACATTTCCCCTCCCACTTCCTCCCGATAGTTACCTCTTCCCTGTGTCCATCTCTCCATGCACTCCTACCACCTGTGCTGTCTCCCTGTGCATAAGCAGCCCTTCTTTCTCCCATGCTTATTCTCTCCAAGGAGTGTATCTACCTCAGGTAAATGCTCAACTGATATGCCTACTGTTTGGCTGGTAGCCACAGGTGTGCGTTCAATTCCAGATCTGAAGGGCAACTAGGGGCCATAGTCTCAGTGGTTCCACCAGACTCCCTCAGGCCAGCAAACCTGTTCCCCATTTTTTTTTTTCCAAATGATTTTGAGTTTTGTTCCACATTGTTCTCCCTGTCTATCCAGGATCTCCTACAGGATCCTCTTCCAAGTGGTTGACAGTAGTAGCTGAGCAACATCTATTTCTTCTGGTCTCATAGTTGTATAGGCTGCAGATGGGATGGTGTACCAGTTGCTAGGACTAGTTGTTTCCATGAATTTTTGGTTTTCTTCATTCTTCCCTGCTCTGGACAAGGAGAGACCCATCGTTGCATCTAGATGGTAGCTTGCAAGTTTTTAAGATCTCAGTCGCTACTTGCCGCAGTAGGAGGTGGAACGTTTTGTGTAGTATGTTATGCCAATTGAGCTTGATGTCCTCTGTGACTATGGTCCCGAGCCCACAGGTTCAACTACTCGGTCCCTGTGGGTAGCTGGCTGTGACCAAGCAGTGACCACAACCTTGCCCCTTGTCTTGCTGCAATATTTTAACATTAAAATGAAAACAGGACCTTCAATCAGGATCTCCTTAATGGCACAGGTCACAGTCCAGATGATGAACAGCTATGAATGGTCAGTGTGTAAGCAATGCTCAAAAGGAAGAATAATTCTGGAAGGCCACCAACATGGCTTCTGTCAAGTGCTTTAAAGCCTGGTACCAGTATTATTAATTGAATTTCTGAGACATGGAAAATGGTATAAACTATAATGGCTTGTCATCAGTGTGCCAGCCACTTGTGAATATATACTATATGCTAGAAACAGTAAGTGCTGAAGTGAGAGAGGAAGGCTGAAGTCAGTAGTTGGTTTTTTTCATTCCTTGTCCATCTTGGCAGAAACTATGAACTTCCTTTGCTGACAGATTCCAAACTCAGCCAGAACAAAAAGCAGGGTATTCAGATGTGGGTGGGTTTAGTGGCACATTACTAAATGCTGTGTAACATTCTCTAATAAAACTACAAGGAAACCAAGATTCAGTTTTGAGACTTTGGGGAACATTCTTGGTAAGTGCTTAAGAACTAAACAGGGAAATGGCTTCTTTGGTTTCATGAATGGAGAGCATTATAAGTCTAAACCCCTTCTTAGAAGCAGCAGGATCTGAAACACATTCATTGGGATGTTTCCTCTATTTTCTGACACATTGAAAAAAGTTGTCATTATCTCCATTTTCTGAAGACTATGAGATAAGATTCAAACTACAGGCTGAAGACTTCCTCAGGCTGTTAGTCCTCTTCTGTTACTATTTGTCCTCTATATTTCACTTCATTTTCTGGTTTGTTGTGTGGATTTTAAATTGACCAAAACTAAGAGAAGAATTATGCTTCCAGCTATGATAAAGTCCCAGTATCTGTCTAGCCTCCTGCCTTAACTATAAATGCAATAAACCCTATGTGAGGCAACTGCTTTCAGGCACCGGATGACAGGCAGTGCAAAACAGCGATCCTCAAGAGAGAAGAGAGAGAAGCTCACGAAGCGAGTTCACTGAATGTTCTCTGAGGTCAGTATCCTGCGGCACCATTAGCTCATCTAAGCAGAACACACGGGGTGGCCAGGAGTCCGAATTGACTCAACAGCAACCAACAACACAGCACAGTGGTCCCCACCAAGGCAGCTAACAATTGAGCACAGTGGTCCCCACAAAGCTAGACTGTAGGGTATGTTGTAAAATAAGTTTTCATAATTAAGTTTCACAAATAAGATTTTGATTTTCTTCTTCTTAATGAAAGAAGAGATTCACCCATACCAACTTACTCTTTAGAATTTAAGGGTAGTAAAGAAAGAGGCAAGAAAAAGATTTTTATTGAAAGGAGTTCAAATATCATGCAAACTAGATTTGAAAGGAGGTTTATCTTTTATTATGCCTCACGATGAGTCAAATGCAGAAGCATATAATAAACTTATACTTATATTATATATATATATATATTATACTTTATATTTAAACAACTCTTTTCCTAGCAAGGCAAGATTACTGAAAATGTTTCTTTTCTCTCTTGAAACAGCTCATCTAGGTACAGATGGCAAAATCACATTGCTTTCTTCCTTGTCCCTTTCTCTTAACCCTACAAACCTTTCAGACCACAGCATTGAGTCACTAGCCTTTGCTTGAATAAAGAAGGATATCCAGCTCTTACAGGCCCAGGGCCCGGTGGACAGACAGGCTTTTGTCCTCCACTCCAGCCACCATGTCCTCAACGGCATTCCAGTCGAGCTTGCTAAGGATACTGCCAGTGCTCTCCGACATGCTGTCCATGCCACTCACTCCAACAGAAGGCTCTGGCTCTTCTTCCTCAGATGGTGACAAGCCCTATCAAATTGATAGAGACAATAAGTTATGGTCCTACAAAGTCCAAAACCCAAACCCATTGTCATTGTGAGTAACTCTATAGGACAGAGTAGAAATGCCCCACAGGGTTTCCAAGGCTATACACAGAAGCAGACTGTCTCATCTTTCTCCTATGAGTGGCTGGTGGGTCCAAACTGCCAAGCCTTTGGTTAGCAGCTCAACGCCTTAACCACTGCACCACCAGAACTCCTTATTATGCTCCTAGCCCCTGAAGAAAAAATGGAACAAGAACTAATCTTTCCAATGTTTTTAGAGTTCCTCATCCATCAAGGGACTGAAGGTAAAGTAAAAGAAACCAGGGCCGTGGTTCCCTAGCACATCTGGACCAGCAATGAGCTGAGTCACTGGGCTCAACTAGATGATTAGCACCAATCTGAAGAATGGACAGCATGGACTTTTATACCTGTACTACAATGATCTATTCTTACGTTTTTCATTTTTTAATTAAAAAGAAAACACAAAGTTCAGGAGAATTTTTAAAAATAAATCCTAGAGTACTAAGCCAGGAGTGTAGATGCCTTGAGTCACTACTTCAAACCAGCGTTAACACTATCTCAGTATGTTTACATCCCATAAAAACAAAAGTGCTGGAGAACAAAGAGGAACCACTCAGCAAACTTAAGTCTGGAACAATACTTACTTGTAGAAAAGAATCATGACTCTCATTAAGAATCTTGTGGATATCTGAAGGTAGTGTCCAGGGACTCACCACAGTCTCCTCTCTTTCATATTCTATATACCCTTGCTTGGTTTGAGGTATAAGCCTGGCACTTCCATATTTTTTTGTATGCTGTGGCCTATAATATGGAGCATTAAAGCCTTTAAAGGGAAAAGAAAAAAGCATATATTGGGATTGATTCATTCGTTTATTATGACTTTTACTGACAAAGGTATAGCAGTCATGTTTTATCTAACTATCTGAATCACAAGGTTCATATGGTTTACTTCAGGGTTCTAATAATTCCTGTCATTGTGTGAGAAAGAAACAGAATTTGGCTACCTCTATGACAAAGTCTAGGGAAGAGAGGCCACAGATACAAGGAAGCTGTGGAGAATTCCGACTTCAATGGCAGTGAACTCAAGGAGCCAGGTCTTCCTTGCCTCTTACGGAAGGTCTTGTGGAAGTTCTTAGGGACGATACTTTAAGCATCTTTACCCATGCTTCACCCCTATAATCTGCCTTTGGGCACAGACATCAGGTTAAATGTGGTGACATCACACTATGGCCCTTCTTTCTTTACTGTGTATTGGTACCGGCTGAAAAGAAATATTTTTCTTTGCTAGTGCCGAGAGGCATCCTAGGAAACCCATCAACCCACAGTGCTTCTATGCACAAGGCCCTAGAGGATCTTGCCCCACCTAGTACACTTCATGTAACAAAGTCAGTGTTACAGCATGTTCTAGCCCTGCCCAAGGTGATTTCCTGAAGAAACACCCAAGACATGGGGTAGGATGGGAAGCAAACCCAGATCCCTGACAAAGAGTCATCCAGCTCACTGAAGAAGGGAGGAAGAGGGAACAGAATGGTGAAGTATGGGCCCACCTGGCATTTCATGAGCTTGAAGCTAAAGACATTTCCAAAAAATAAGCCACCCAAAAAAAATAACAGCAAACATTTTGGCATTTAGTGAGTTAAGCATTATACAAGGAGCCCTGGTGGCACAGTGGTAAAAAACACTTGGCTGTTAACACAAAGATTAGTGGTTCAAACCCACAAGCCACTCCCCAGAAGAAAGATGTGGCAGTCTGTATCTGTAAAGATTATAACCTTGGAAGCCCTATGGGGCAGTTCCACCCTGTCCCACAGGCTCTCTCAAGTCAGAGTTGACTCAACAGCAACGGGGATCTAAGAGCTTTACGTACATTCCATCCCTTGAACTTATCAGAGTGCTCCACAGCCTGATCCTTGGACCTCTCAGCTATATATATATCTTCCCTGGATGGCCTCACCTGATTCCATGGCTTTAAGTATTATCTGCATGCTAGCAGTTCTCAAACCTCCGGCTTCAGAGAGTTAACTGCCTTCTTGACATCTCAACTTTAAACCAAACTAGGAGTTTCTTACTATTAAATCCATTCCTCTGGTCTTCTTTTCCATCCCAGGAAATGTTTAGGTCAAAATACAGAAGTGGTCCCTCATCCCTCTCTTTTTTACACAGTCCAGATCTAATCCATCAGCAAGTTCTACTGAGTCTATCTTCAAAATATATCCCAAATCTAACCACTTCCTCCCATTTCCATTGTTTAAAAATAGGAGGGGTTGCTATGAGTCGGAGACGACTCGATGGCACATAACAACAACAACTCTAATTAAAACATATCTTTCTCCTTGTCTGCTCTCTTTTGTTCTCTTTCTCCCACATGTTCTAAAGATGTATCATCTCCCTGCTTATTTCCCTCAAATGGAGTCTCACTGGATCCAAAATAAAATCCAAACCTTTTCTCTTTGTTGTTGTTGTGGTTAGGGGCCACCAAGTTGCTTCTGACTCACAGCAACCCTGTGTACAACAGAACAAAGCACTGCCCAATCCTGCGCCATCCTAACAATTGTTGCTGGGCTTATGCCCCCTGTTGCACAGTGCCTAAGGCACTTGACTGCTAACCAGAAGGCTGGTGGTTCAAACCCACCAGCCACTCCTCAGAAGGAAGGTTGGGCAATCTACTTCCGTAGTGATACTGCCTCGGAAACCCAAGGAGGGGTCACTATGAATTGAGTCTGACTTGACGGCACATAACACCACCACCACCACCAAGGGTGTGAAAGGAAAATTAGGTTAACATCATTAGGCAGCACCTGTGGTTGTCACTGTAGTATCCACATGGGAACTGTGCTCTAGTTGTAAAACGTTTGACATTTTTTTCTGCTGTTTAAAGATACCACTGAGTACTCTGACATGTCAATGAAAAGTTTCATGTCAAAATAATGATTTCAGCAAATATTACTAAGAAACAATTTGAAAAACACTTCTGAGTAGGTAATAGAGATGCACATGTGATCAAATACTGTGGGAAGAAAACAGCCGTTAAAACAGAGAAAGTGAGACTGAAAAATGAAAAACGAGAAACCCACAGGTGGCTAATTAGCACTGTGAGCCCAGGATGGGCTGGCTCCAAAGTAAACAGAAACAAGTGGGGTCTGGGTGCTCGAGTGGTGCCTTCCAGTGCTCAGGATGTGACAAGAGCTGAAAAGAGGCTACAAACACCAGCGAGTCCTACCCCATCTCTGCTACAGTTCCACACCTTGTCAAGTGAACATAATTACTGGTATCCAGCATGAAATACAGAATCAAACCATCACCCACCAAGTCTGTTGAAATGAAGGTAACAATCCCACACTTCAGGATGAACCTTCCCCTCCAGGGTATCTACACACCTCAAGAGTCTCTCCTCAGCTCTCCCTTACCTTGTTTCACCTGATGGCATCATTGTAACTTCTTTCCCTTCAAGCTCAGAGTGCGATGCTCTGACTTTTCATTTTTATTTTTATTCTGAGTGCATTGATTTTTTTTTTGGAATATCCAGTATTGAGATAAAAATACAATATGAAAAATATTCTATGAAACTGAACATGTGCAAAGATGGCCCAGGTGTGGACAATGAAAGCTTTCTAAGGTGAAAGTGAAGTGATATATTAAAAGGAAACCCTATAGTGGAAACGGGAGCTCTGGAAGCATAGTGTCTAAGGCACTTGACTGCTAAGCAGAAGGCTGGCGGTTCAAACCCACCAGCAACTCCTCGGAAGGAAGGTTGGGCAATCTACTTCCATAGTGATACTGCCTTGGAAACCCAAGGAGGGGTCGCTATGAGTCGGGTCTGACTCGATGGCACACAACAACAACAATAGTGGAAACCAGGCTGGCAAGTTCACGGGCTTCCCTCAGAGAGGACACATTCTTTCTCTGGTAGGACAGCGGACGATGCCACTCAGGTTCTTTACAACATACCACCAAACAGTACCTACAGAATCTAGCCTGAAGAATCTGAAACTCAACTATAAAACTGAATTAATTACCTCTGCACCCCTAAAAGAAAAATCTACTTCCATCTCTGTAGCAATTGGTGGGCCACAGTCTACAATATCCCCAAACTAGAAACCTAGAGTCATACTCATTTTTTGCCTCTCAGAGGCAGGGCTACCAAGAGGTAATGAAACAAATACCTACCTAGTACTTTCAATGGGCAAGACCTCATGCTAGATCATAACTCACTTCAAGAGCATACAACACTGGGTCTTTGGAGCCTTTATAAACAATACTATATAAATTCGTGTATTTTCAGCTGCTTATAAGGGGCAACATTGTATTTTGGGGCATTTTATCTGCTGAAAAAGACCATTCTAGATACTTCTTGTTGTACTCAAATGGATCCTAATAACTACGGGGTTGGGTTTTAAGGCACACATGGGGAAAAGAATTAAAAAAGAATGAAATAGAGCTTCTTGAAAATGAAGCCATTGACATTAAGTATAGATGAGAGAAATAGCAGAGTAGACACAGCTGGAGAGAGAAAACTGGCGATGAATCTGCAAATACAAGAGGTAGCAGTGGAGATGGAAGGATACTAGAACTAAACGACTTCTTATTTCCCATTTCTAGAGTGCACATGGGAGCTCTGGTAGCTTAGTGGCTAAGGCACTTGACTGCTAACCAGAAGGCTGGCGGTTCAAACCCACCAGCCACTCCTCGGAAGGAAGGTTGGGCAATCCTACTTCCGTAGTGATACTGCCTCGGAAACCCAAGGAGGGGTCGCTAGGAGTCGGGGCCGACTCGACGGCAAAACACAACAACAACAAGAGTGCACATAAACCAGCATTTTTTCTATATTATCCCCATAAAATTTAGTTATTTCCTGTCAGTGGGGCTAATTACACAGACTCACTGGATTAATATGAAGATTAATAAGCATGTATGTGTTAACACAATGCTCGGATCTATGCCTGTCTAAAACTGTTACCTACTATTTTCATTGTTCTAAGGAGATCTGAACAACTTAACTTCTCTAAGCCTCAGTTTCCTCAGCTGTAAAATGGGGGTAACAGTCACCCTGCCTACCTACCAGGGTTCTTACAGAGAGCTAATGGAATCAATCTGGAAGTACTTTTTAAACTGTGAAGAGGAACATGGGTGAGGAATGGGTAAGTGGAGATGTTAGGAATTAAGATCATTAGGTATAATTTCCCTTTCTCTTTCATTCAGAATTCTACGTTTAAATTTCTTTTTCCTCTTTTCTTTAAAAAAAAAAAAAGTTTCTTTCGTAATTTGGGTGAAAGTTTACAGAGCAAATTCATTTTCCATACAACAGTCCATACACATTTTGTTTCATGACATTGACTGCAATCCCCATAATATAACAGCTCTCTTCCCACTTCCTCCCTGTGGTTACTTTTTCCCTGTGTACTTCTTTCCTATGTATGTTTAAATTTCTAAGAGTAATTTATGATAGTTTAAAAATTTAGTCTTCACTCTAAGAACTTTCTATCACTTACCTTTCTGGAAGACAACTGGAGAATGAACAGCATTCCATATCGCCGCTTTGGCTCCACCAGCTTTATCGTGGATGGTAAAAGTGGCAGTTCCTGTAAAGACAGGCAACCTTTATTCTTCAGTATGTATGCATGATTTTTCACAACTCTTACTGTATGCTCTTTGGGGACAGAAACTTTCTCCTGATCAACTCTGAATCCACTCACCAAACACTGCTCATATTAAAGGTCCATACCTAACCAAAACAACTGCCATCAAGTTGATTCGGACTCACAGCAACCCTATAGGACAAAGCAGAACTGCCCCATAGAGTTTCCAAGGTTGTCAGTCTTTATGTAAGCAGAATGCCCCATCTTTCTCCAATGGACCAGCCAGTAGGCTCAAACCGTGGACCTTCTGTTAGCAGCCAAATGCTTTAACCACTATGCCACTAGAGCTCCTAAGGGCTCAAAGTGCAGAAGGACAGGGAAAACTCAACTTTCAGACTTGTATCTGTGGTTCTTTTTCAAATGTCAAATGTGCCTCACAACATCTCTGGCAACCAGAGAAGTGAAGGACATAAACCTATTAGCAATGACATCTAGACAAATGTCAAATGGGGTTTTAACCAGAGTTGCATTAACTAATGTTTCTTAAACTCAAACACTGTTAGGTGCCACTGAGTTGGCTCCAACTCATGGCAACCCTGTGTACAACAGAATGAAACATTGCCTGATTGTGTCCCATCCCCACAATCCTTGCTATACTTGAGCCCATCGTTGCAGCCACTGTGTCGATCCATTTTATTGAGGGTCTTCTCCTTTTTCGTTGACCCTCTACTTTACCAAGCACGATAGCTTTCTCCAAGGAATGGTCCCTTCTGACGACATGACTAAAGTAAGTGAGAAGTCTGGCCATTCTTGCTTCCAAGGAGCATTCTGGCTGCACTTCTTCTAGGACAGTCTATTGTTCTTCTGGCAGTCCATG
>NW_006921887.1:512310-514001 GCF_000298275.1 Orycteropus afer afer
AGACTGGGCAATCTACTTCCATAGAGATACCGCCTCAGAAACCCAAGGAGGGGTTGCTATGAGTAGGAATTGACTTGACAGCAGTGAGGTTTTTTTTTTTTTTTATTTCTTTTTCTTTTTTGCTTCCATGGGTGTTGATTGTGGAACTAAGTAAAGTGAAATTTTGGACAATTCAATCTTTTCTCCATTTATCATGATGCTGCTTATTGGGCCAGTTGTGAGGATTTTATGTTGAGGTGGAATCCATACTGAAGACTAGTCTTTACTCTTTACCAGTAAGTGGTTCAAGTCATCTTCACTTTCAACAAGCAAGGTCATGTCATTTGTATATGGCAGTCGTTAATCCTATCAGATGCCACATTCTTCTTCATATAGTCAGGTTTCATGAAATATTTGCTCAGCATACAGATTGAATAAATACGGTGAAAGGATACAACCCTGATGCATATACCCTTCCTGATTTTAACCCATGCAGTATCCCCTTGTTCTGTCTGAATGACAATGACACCTTCCTGGTCTATGTACAGGTTTCTCATGAGCACAATTAAGTGTTCTGGAATTCCCATTCTTCTCAATGTTATCCATAACTTGTTATGATTCACAGTCAAATGCTTTTGCATAGTCAATAAAACACAAGCAAACATCTTTCTGGTATTCTTTGTTTTTAGCCAAGATTCATCTGACATCAGCCATGACATTCCTTGTTTCACATCCCCTTCTGAATCCAGCTAGCATTTCTGGAAGTTTCTTGTCAATATACTGCTACAACCATTTTAAAATTATCTTCACCAAGATTTTACTTGCATGTGGTATTAACAATATTGTTCAATAATGTCCACATTCTGTGGAAACCTTTCTTTGGAATGAGAACAAGTAAGGATCTCTTCCAATCAGTTGGCCAGGTAGCTGTCTCCCAAATTACTTGGCATGGATGAGTAAGTGCCTCCAGCATGGCAGACAATTGTTGGAACATCTCAATAGGTATTCTATCGATTCCTGGAGCCTTGTTTTTCACCAATTCCTTCAGTGCAGCTTCAACTTCATCCTTCAATGCCATGGGTTCTGATCATTTGCCACCTCCTGAAATAGTTAAACATCAACCAATTCTTTTTTGTACAGTGACTCTGTATTCCTTCCATCTTCTTTTGATGCTTCTTGCATAATTCAATGTTTTGACCACAGAATCTTTCAATATTGTAATATGAGGCTTGAATTTCTTCTTCAGAACTTTTACCTTCAGAAATGCCAAGCATGTTCTACCATTTTGGTTTTTTAACTCCAGGTCTTTACACATTTCATTATAATAACGGAGTTTGTCTTCTTCAGCTGCTCTTTGAAATCTTCTGTTCAGCTCTTTTATCTTGTCATTTTATCCATTTACTTTAGCTACTCTCCATTCAAGAGCAAGTTTCAGAGTCTCTTCTGACATTCATTTTGGTCTTTTCTTCCTTTTTTTTTTTTTTTAATAGGTAGATGCTAGATCAATAGTTTTTTTTTTTTTTTTTTAAATTTATTGTGATTTGGGTGAAGATTGACAGAGCAAATTCACTTTCCATACAGCAGTTCACATATACTTTATCTCATGTCATTGACCACAGTTTACCACAATGCAACAGCTCTCCTCCCACTTCCTCCCCATAGTTACCTCTTCCCAGTGACCATCCCTCCATACTCTCCTGTGCCCTGAGCTG
>NW_006921887.1:518006-520987 GCF_000298275.1 Orycteropus afer afer
CCCTTCAAGGCTCAGGGGTCCAAGATTATCTTCTGTGTCTGTGTTAATTGGTTTCCCTTTTCTTTGTTGAAGAGGGTCTGTGCAGTCCTTCTGCCTAGTCCATCATCTTGCCGGAACTCCCTTCCTGACTTTTTAAAGATCTTTGCTTTCTTCATGTATGATGTTCTTGATGTCATCCACAATTTGTCTGGTTTTCAGTCACTGGTGTTCAATGCTTCAAATCTATTCTTCATATAGTCTCTAAATTCAGGTGTGATATAAATCAAGGCCACATTTTGGCTCTTGAGGACTTGTTTTTAATTTCCTACAGCTTCAGCTTGAATTTGCATATGAGTAATTGATGGTCTGCTCTAGCATAAACTCCTAGCCTTGTTTTGGCTGAAGATATTGAACGTCCCCATCACCTCTTTCCACAGATGTAGTCAATCTGATTTCTGTGTATTCCATCTGGCGAGGTCCATGTGTATAGCCACTATTTATGTTGTTGAAGAAAGGTATTTGCAGTGAATAAGTCATTGGTCTTGCAAAACTCTATCATGCAATCTCCAGGGTCATTTCCATCACCAAGGCCGTATTTTCCAGCTACCAATGATTCTTCATTTCCAACTTTCACATTCCAATCACTGATAATCATCAATGCATCATGTTTGGTCAATTTTAGACTGCAGAAGTTGGTAAAAATTTTTCATCTTTGGCTTTAGGGGTTGATGCATAAATTTGAATTATAGTAGTATTAACTAGTCTTCCTTGTAGGCATATGGATATTATCCTATTACCGATAGCACTGTACTGTAGGGATACATCTTGAAATGTTCTTTTGTGTCAATGAGTGCCATGCTATTCCTCTTCAATTTGTCATTCCAATATAGTACATTATATGACTGTCTGATTCAAAATAGCCAAAAACAAGTCCATTTCAGCTCTCTAATGCCTAGGATATCACTCCTTATGCATTCCATTTTATTTCTGATAACTTCCAATTTTCCTAGATTCATACTTACACATTCTATGTTCTGATTATTAATGGATATTTGCAGCTGTTTTTCCTATTTTGAGTCATGCCCCACCAGCAAATGGAGGTCCTGAAAGCTCTACTCCATCTACATCATTAAGGTTGACTTTACTGTGACGAGGCAGCTCTTCCCCAGTTGTATTTTGAGTGCCTTCTGACCTGAGAACTCATCTTCTGGGACTATATCAGACAATGTTTCAGGGCTATTCACAACATTTTCCAGTAATATATCAGACAGTGTTTCCCTGATATTCAGAAAGTTTTCACTAACTGGTTCTTTGAGAAGTGGATGGCCTATTCCTTCTTCCCTATCTTAGTCTGGAAGCTCCGCTGAAACCTGTCAACCATGGGTGACCCTACTGGCATTTGAAATACTGGTGGCAAAGCCTTCAGCTTCACCACAACACACAAGCCACCACAGTATGACAAACTGACAGACAAGTAGTGGAAACACGAGGATTAACAGCAAAACTCCCGTTAAGATGGAGGAATAGACAGACAAGCTACACAGACCCTTTCTTCAATAAAGAAAAGAGAAACCAATTTTCACAGATACAGAAGACAATCCAGGAGCCCTGAGCTTTGAAAGGAAGGATACAGAAGTGGATTAAGTATCAACTAGCAGAAAAACCTGAATGAAAACAGTGAATAAGGAGAGAAATGGAGCTGTGGACCATTAACTGTCCTGACAGCATGACCAGTTTGCATATTTACAACTGGTGTTAGGATCTGGGCAGTAAACTAGAAATCGGCCCTACTCACATTTGAATCAAATGAGAATGAAAACATAGCATACTAAACCTTTGGGACACAGCAAAAGCAGTAATAACAGGGCAATTTATAGCAATAAAAACACATATTAAAAAAAAAAGAGCCAAAACATCTCTAATAATTAGAAAAATAACAGCAAAAAAGCCTACAGTCACCAGAAGAAAAGAAATAATAAAGATTCAAGCAGAAATAAAATAGAAAATAGAAAGACAAGAAAAAAATCAACAAGACCAGAAGTTGGTTTTTTGAAAAGATTAAGACAACTGACAAACCACTGGCAATTAACCAAAGACAAGAGGAAGAGAATACAAATAACACAGATAAGAAAAGAATTTGGCAACATCACAACAGAACCAACAGAAATAAAAAGGATAATATCAGGATACCATGAAGAACTGTACTCCAACAAATTTGAAAATCTAGAAGAAATGGACAGATTTCTAGAAACATACTACTTACCTAAACTAATAAAGACTAAGGTAGAAAATCTGAACAGATCTATTAAAAAAAGAAGAAATTGAACAGGTCATAAAAAAATTACCAACAACAAAAAAAAGTCCTGTCACAGATGGTTTCACTACAGAATTCTACCAAACATTTAAAGAAGAACTGACACCAATTCTACTCAAACTATTCCAGAAAAGGACAGAATCCTCCCAAATTCATGTAATGAAGCAAGCATAACCTTGATACCAAAACCAGGCAAAGACATCACTAAAAAAGAAAACTACAGACCAATATACCTCATGAATATAGACACATGTTCAACAAAATCCTTGCCAAAAGACTCCAACAATATATCAAAGAAATAATATATTACGACCAAGTGGGGTTCATACCAGGTATGTGATGATGATTCAATACTACAAAAATAATTAATGCAATCCATCACATAAGTAAAATAAAAGAAAAGAACCACATGATCGTATCAATCAATGCAGAAAAGACATTTGATAAAATCCAACACCTGTTTTGGATAAAAACTCAGCAAAATAGTAATAGAAGGGAAATTCCTCAACAGAGTGAAAGGCATTTATGCAAAACCAAGGGCCAGCATTATTCTCAAGGAAAGAGACTGAAATCATTCCCCTTGCAAACGGGAACCAGACAAGGAAGCCCTCTATCACTTCAGTTCAACACTGTATTGGAAATCCTAGGTAAGCATGGGTGTAGCACAGAGTAGCAGGCCAGAAGAGCA
>NW_006921887.1:524494-542436 GCF_000298275.1 Orycteropus afer afer
AAACGACTCGACGGCACATAACAACAACAACAACAACCCAGGGCAATAAGGCAAGAAAGGAAAATCAAAGGCACCCAAATTCGTAAGGAAGAAGTAAAACTATCCCCATTTGCTGATGATATGATCCTACACATAGAAAAGCCAAGAGACTCAGCAAGAAAACTACTGGAACTAATTGAGAGATTTAGCATAGTGACAGGATACAAGATCAGCATGCAAAACCAGTTGGATTCCTCTGAACTAGCAAAGAGATTGACGAAAAGGAAATAAGGAAATCAATATACTTTACAATAGCTACCAAAAAAATAAAATACTTGGGAATAAATCATACCAGAGACACAAAAGACCTATACAAAGAAAACTACAAAACATTACTTCAAGAAACCACAAGAGATCTACATAAATGAAAAAACATACCATGCTCACGGATAGGAAGACTGAACATTGTGAAAATGTCTCTACCACCCAAAGCAATCTATATATTCAATGCAATCTCAATTCAGATTCCATCAACATTCTTCAAAGACATGGAAAAACCAATCACTAATTTTATATGGAAAGGAAAGAGACCTGGGATAAGCAAAGCACTATTGAAGATGAAGAACAAAGTAGAAGGTCTCAAACTCCCAGATCTCAAAACCTCAAACCCTGTATACAGCCACAGTAGTTAAAACAGTCTGGTATTGGTACAGTGACAGACACATACACCAGTGGAACAGAACTGAGAACTCAGAAATGATCCAGTGACCTATGGTCAGCTGATCTTTGACAAAGGGCCAAAATCTATTAAATGGAGAAGAGACAGTATTTTTAACAAGTGGTGCTGGCAAAACTGGTTATCCATTTGCAGGAAAATGAAACAAGACACAGAATACACAAAAACTAACTCCTGATGGATGAAAGACTTAAATGTGAAACCTAAAACTATAAAGTTCCTAAAAAACAAAATAGGGGCAAACTGAGGGGCCCTAATTCATGGCATAAATTGTCTATCAAGCATAACCCAAGATGCACAAACAGCAGAAGATAAACTAGATGATTGGGACCTTCCAAAAATTAAATTTTTATGAGTTTCAAAAGACTTCTCCAAAGAGTAAAAAGAGAACCTACAGATGGGAATAAAATATTTGGCAACAACATACCTGACAAGGAGTGTATCTCTAAAATTTACAGAAAAACCCAACACCTCAACATCAAAAACACAAATAATCCAATTTTAAAACATCCCAAAAATGGGCAGAAGACATGAAAAGACACTTCACCAAAGACTATATTCAGGCGGCCAACAAACACATGAAGAAATATTCGTGATCATTAGCTATTAGAGAAATACAAATAAAAATATTGAGAAACCATTTCACTGTAGCACTAATAGTGAAGTTCAACAAGACAGAAAATAACAAATGCTGGCAAGGATGTGGAGAGACTGAGACTCTTGTACACTGCTGGTGGGACTGTAAAATGATACAACCACTGTGGAAACCAGTATGGTGAATCCTTAAGAAGTTAAAAAGAGAAATGCCATTTGATCCAGCAATCCCGTTACTGGGTATGTATATTAAAGAAGTGAGAGTCCGAACATGAACAGATACAGGCACACCCATGTTCACCACAACACTGTTCACAATAGCAAAGAAATGGAAATAACCCAAGTGCCCATCAACAGAAGAATAGCTAACCAAACTACTGTACATATACACGATGGAATATTATGCAACACTAAAGAATAATATAGAATCTGTGAAACACTACGTAACACGGATGAACTTGGAAGACATTATGCTGAGTGAAATAAGTCAATCATAGAAGCACAAATATTGTGTGTGTGTGTATATATTATATAATATATACACATACACACTCTGGTATCATAGTGCCTAAGTCACTTGACTGCTAACCAGAAGGCTGGCGGTTCAAACCCACCAGCCACTCCTTAGAAGGAAGGTTGGGCAACCTACTTCCGTAGTGATACTGCCTCCGAAACCCAAGGAGGGGTCACTATGAGTTGGGTCCGACTCAATGGCACATACAGTATGTGGGTGTGTCACCCTGGGTTGAGTGGTGTGCACGTACATCTTGTTTACTATTGGGCTGAAAGCCAGCCCCTGGGAGTGAGTTTATTCCAGGCCTGAAGAGTATCACAGGGCCATAGTACTGGGGGTCCCACCAGACTCCATTCGACCAGTAATTCTGGTCATTATTGTGTTTTTGGACTTTGTTAATGCATAAGAGTTTAAATTTTTCCACATGCCTACCAACATTTATTATTTTCCATTTGTCTGATTAAAAGCCATCCTCTGGGATATCTCATTGTAGTTTTCATTTCCATTTCTCTAGTGACTGATGACATTAAGCATCTTTTCATGTGCTTGTTGGCCATTTGTATATCTTCTTTCATGAAGTGTCTATTCAATTATTTTGATCATTCTTTGATTGGGTTGTTGGTCTTTTTGTTGTTGAGTTGTGGGAGTTTTTTTTTTTTTTTTTCTTTTTTTAATCCATACGTATTTTTACATTCCCACAACTCAACCCAGTGGTATGGGTTAATATCTGGACTCCCCGTTCTATTCTATTGGTCTATATGGCTATCTTTATACCAGCACCACATTATTATACCTTTGTAGTAATTTTTGAAGTAAGGAACTGTGAGTTCTCTAACTTTATCATTCCTTTTCAAGATTCTTTTGGCTGTTCAAGGCCATGTGAATTTATTGACCAGCTTTTCCATTTCTATAAAAAAGGACAGTGAAATTTTACATTAAATCTGTACATCACTGTGGTAGTACTGTTATCTTAATAATACTAAGTCGTCTAATCCATGAATATGAGATGTCTTTCCATTATTTGTTTCCTTCAATTATCTTCACTAGTGTTTAATAGTTTTCAGTGTACAAGTCTTCTACTTCCTTGTATAAATTTATTCCTAGAGATTTTCTTTTATATGATATTATAAATATAATTGTATTATTAAATTTATTTTCATATTGTTCATTGCTGGTATATAGAAACACAACTGAATTTTGTATTGTATGTTGATCTTATATCCTTCAACTTTGCTGAATTTGTTTATTAGTTCTAATAGCTTTCTTGTGGATTCTTTGGAATTTTCTGTATATAGGATCATGTTGTATTGTCATGAGTTTTGGTATGTTGTATTTTCATTCTTATTCTTTAATTTCTCTTGAGATTTCCTCTTTGGCTTATTAGCTGTTTAGTAGAGTATAATTTATTTTTCATATATTTGTAAACTTTACACTTTTCCTTCTGTTACTGAATTCTAGTTTTATTCCACTGTGTCAAAGAGATCCTTTATATAACTTCAGTTTTCTTAAAATTATGGAGACTTGTTTGTAACCTAAAATATGATCTAGCATGGAGAATGAAGAATGTATATTTTGTTGTTGTTGGGTGGAGTGTCTATTAGGAACCCTAGTGCCATGCTGGTTTAAGCACTTGGCTGCTAACCCAAAGGTCAGTGGTTCAGACACACCAGCTGCTCCACAAGAGACAGATATGGTAGCCTGCTTCTGTAAAGATTCACAACCTTGAAAATCTTATAGGGCAGTTCTACCCTGTACTATTGGGTCACTATTAATTGTGAATTGAGTAGATGGCAGTGGAGTTGGTGGGTTAGGTCTAGTTGGTTTACAGTGTTGTTCCATTCTATTTTCTACTGATCTTCTGCCTACAAGTTCTATCCATTAATGAAAGCAATAAACTGACATTTCCAAGTATTACTATAGAACTCTTTATTTCTCTCTTGAAGTCTATCAATGTTTGCTTCATATCTTTGAGGCCTCTGTTGTTAGGTTCATACATATTTATAACTGTTATATTCTTGATGAATTGATCCTTTTATCATTATATAATGTCCATCTTCATCTCTTGTAACAGTTTTTTACTTAAAGTCTATTTTGTCTAATATTAATATAGGCACCTCATTTCTCTTTCGGTAATTATATGCCTGGAATATTTTTTTCCATCCTATCACTGGCAATCTGTTTGTCTTTGGATCTAATGGGGATCTCTTGTAGACAGCATATAGTTGGATCGTGTTTTCTTACCCATTCTACCAATCTCTGCCTTTTAGTTTGAGAGTTTAATCCCTTTACATTTAAAGTAATTATTGGTAAGGAAGGACTGCCTTCTACCATTTTGCTATTTGTTTTCTATGTGTCTTATACTTTTCTTGTTCATTTCCTCTAATACTGACCTCTTTTGGTTTTAGCTGATTTTTTTGTAGTGAACCATTTTGATTCCATTCACCTGCCCTTTGTGTAAAATTTTAAAATTTGTTGTTGTTGTCACCATGGGGAATACATCTAAATTTGTAACAATCTAATTTAAATGGATACCAATTTAACTTCAATGTTGTTGTTACTTGCCCTGGAGTTGGTTTCTCAGTGACCCTGCATACAACAGACTGAAACAATGTACCATGCCCACAATTGCTGCTATGCTTGAGCCCATTGTTGTACCTACAGTGTCAATGCATCTTGTTGAGTGTTTTCCTTTTTTTTGCTGACCCTCAACTTTGGCAAGCATAATATCTTACTTCAAGGACTGCTCCCTCCTGATAACATGACCAAATTAGGAGACATAAAGTCTGACCATTCTCACTTCTAAGGAGCATTCCACCTATACTTCTTTGAAGACAGCTGTATTCATTCTTCACCAAGATCATAATTCAAATGCATCAATTTCTGTGTTCTTTCTCATTCATTGTTCACCTCTCACATGTATAGGAGGCAAGTGAAAAGACAAGGCTTGGGTCAGGTACCCTTTAGCTTTAAAACTGACATCTTTGCTCTTTCACATTTCAAAGAGGTCTTTTGCAGCAGATTTTCCCAATGCAATACATCATTTGATTTCCTGACTGTTGCTTCCATGGGCATTGATTATGGATCCAAGTAAAATGAAATCCTTAACAATTTCAATCTTTTCTCCATTTATCATGCTGTTGATTACTAGTCCAGTTGTAAGAATTTTTGTTTTCTTTATGTTGAGATATAATCCATACTGAAGGCTTTGTTTTTTATCAGTAAGTGCTTCAAGCCTTCTTCACTTTCAGCTGGCAGTGTTATGTCATTTGCATACTGCAGGTTGTTAATGAGTCTTCCTCTAGTCCTGATGTTGCATTCTTCCTCATATAGTCCAGCTTCTCACATTATTTGCTCAGTATACAGATTTAAGGGAGCTCTGGTAGCATAGTGCCTAAAGGTGCTTGACTGCTAACCAGAAGGCCGGCGGTTCAAACCCACCAGCCACTCCTCGGAAGGAAGGTTGGGCAATCCTACTTCTGTAGTGATACTGCCTCGGAAACCCAAGGAGGGGTCGCTATGAGTTGGGGCCGACTTGATGGCACATAACAACAACAACAACATACAGATTTAATAAGTATGTTGAAAGAATACAACCCTGATGCACACCTTTCCTGATTTTAGACCATGCTGCATCTCTTTGTTCTGTTCAAATGACTGCTTCTTGGGCTATGTACAGGTTCCTCATAAGCACAATTAAGTGTTCCGGAATTCCCATTTTTCTCAATGTTATCCATAATTTGTTTTGACCCACACAGTCAAATGTCTTTGCACAGTCAATAAAACACATGTAAATATATTTCTAGTTGCGGTGTAGTAAATTACTTAGTGTGGCTTTTCTACCCATAAGTCTTTGTAAACTCCAACGTGGGATTTTCTATGAGCAACTGAGGAGATCCTGATTGCTGAAGTTGTCCACCTGGAGTGTTTCTGTTGGGAGTGGCACCAAACAATGTTCTGGGAGGTGCCCATTCTCCCTCAGGTGCTTAGAGTTCTGATGCTATGATTGGCTAGTTTGCCCACTCTGCCGGGCTCAAAAGGAGGCCTCCTAGAGGCAGAACTCTCTATGACTGCTGGTTGAGGAAGACGTGCTGCTGAAAGAGACACGCTCCAGAAAGAGACACATGCTCCTGGGAAAGAGACGCAAGAGACACGCATTGCTGAGTGAGACACTGAGGGACCAGCACTGCTGGGAGAGAGACTGAGCATTTTCCCTGAACTTGAATTGTAGCCTGTGGTGCTTCCCTAATAAACCCCACAATCTGTGAGCTCTGTGTGGCCACTGCAGCGAATTATCAAACCCTGGAGAGAGGTGGTGGGTGCTTTGGGAGGAATGGTTGGTGAAAGAGCTGGAGGGAGGCAGCATGTCTGGCCTTGCAGTAATAGGCCTTGGGTTACTGCTGGTAGTCCTGTCTTCCTCTTGTGGGATTAGAGGAGGTCAGAACATGTGGTCTCCTTGTCGTTTTTGCACTAGTGTTCTCTGCTTTCAGCCAAGATCCACCTGACATTAGCAGTTATATACTTTGTTCCACATCCTCTTCTAAATCTGGCTTGAATTTCTGGCAGTTCCCTGTCTATGTACTGCTGGGACTGTTTTTTATTTACTTTCAGGAAAATTTTACTTGAGTGTGACATTAGTGATATTGTTCATTAATTTCTGCATTCTGTTGGCTCATCTTTCTTTGGAAAGGGCACAAATATAGATTTCTTCCAATCACTTGGCCAGGTAGCTGTCTTCAAAATTTTTGGCAAAAATGAGTGAGCACTTCCAGCATTGTATCAATTTGTTGAAACATCTTAATTGGTATTGTCAATTCCTAGAGCCTTGTTTTTCACCAATTAATTCAGTGTGGCTTGGACTTCTTCCTTCAATACCATCAGTTCTTGATCATAGGCTACCTCCTGAAATAGTTGCACCAATTCTTTTTTTTATTTTTTATTTTTTAATTGTGATTTGGGTGAAGATTTACAAAGCAAATTCACTTTCCATACAGCAGTTCACATATACTTTGTCTCATGACATTGACCACAGTTTACCACAATGCAACAGCTCCCCTCCCACGTCCTCCTGATAGTTACCTTGTCCCAGTGCCCATCCCTCCTGCCCCGAGCTGTCTCCCTGTGCATAAGCAGCCCTTCTTTCTCTCATGATTGTTCTCTCCAAGAAGTGTATACCTCAGGTAAGTATTCAACTCATATGCCTATCTTTTGTTTGGCTGGAAACCACAGGTGTGGGTTCAATTCCAGACCTGAAGGGCAGTTAGGAGCCATAGTCTCAGTGGTTCCACCAGGCTCTATCGGACCAGCAAACCTGGTCCCCACCTTTTTTTCCCCTCCAAATGATTTTGAGTTTTGTTCCACCTTGTTCTCCCTCTCTATCAAGGGTCTCCTACATAGATCCCCTTCCAAGTGGATGACAGTGGTAGCCAGGCACCATCTAGTTCTTCTGGTCTCATAGTTGTATAGGCTGCAGATCGGATGGTGTACCAGTTGCTAGGACTAATTGTTTCCATGAATTTTGGTTTTCTTCATTCTTCTTTGCTCTGGACGAGGAGAGACCCATCGTTGCATCTAGATGGCAGCTTGCTAGCTTTTAAGATCCCAGTCACTACTCGCCAAAGTAGGAGGTGGAACAATGTTTTGTATGGTATGTTATGCCAACTGAGCTTGATGTCCTCTGCAACTATGGTCCCAAGCCTGCAGGTTCAAGTACTCAGTCCCTCTGGGTAGCTGGCTGTGACCAAGCAGTGACCACAACCTTGCCCCTTGTCAGCTCTACTATACACCTGGGAATTCTGATCATTCACATAAACTTATAGGACCATTGTCTGCCAACCCTATACATGTTCTTGGATACACTCCCCATTTCATAGACATACCTAATCTTTCAGCCTGTCCACCCATCTATCCACCCATATATACCCATGTTTGCCTTCACTGACAATACAGTACTGTATTGCACCAATTCTTTTTGCAGAGTGATTCTGTGTATTCCTTCCATCTTCTTTTGATGTTCTCTACATTGCTTGATATTTCACCCATAAAGCCCTTTCATATTGCAACTCAAAGCTTGAAATTCTTCAGTTTTCTCAGGTTGAGAAATGCCGAGCGTGCTCTTCCGTTTTGATTTTCTAACTCCAGGTCTTGCACATTTCATTATAATACTTTACTTTGTCTTCTCAAGATGCCCTTTGAAATCTTCTGTTCTGATCTTTTACTTCATTATTTCTACTGTTTGCTTTAGCTACTCTCCATTCAAAAGCAAGTTTCAGAGTCTCTTCTGACATCCATTTGATCTTCTCTTTCTTTCCAGGCTTTTTAATGACCTTCTGCTTTCTTTATGTATGATGTCCTTGATGTCATACCACAATTTATCTGGTCGTTGGTCACTGGTGTCTAATATGTGAAATCTATTCCTCAGATAGTCTCTAAATTCAGGTAGGATATACTTAAGGTTTTATCTCGGCTCTCATGGACTTGTTTTAATTTTCTTCATCTTCAACTTAAACTTGTCTATGAGCCCACCAGCCACTCCTCGGAAGGAAGGTTGGGCAATCCTACTTCCGTAGTGATACTGCCTTGGAAACCCAAGGAGGGGTCGCTGTGAGTCGGGGCTGACTCGACGGCACATAACAACAACAACAACATGAGCAAATGACAGTGTTCCACAGTCAGCCCCCTGCCTTGTTCTGCCTGATGATATCCAAGCTCTCCATAGTTTTCTTTTTAACAGAGATGTAGTTGATTTGATTCCTGTATATCCTTCCATCTGGCAAGGTCCATGTGTATAATCACTGTTTAGGTTGTTGAAAAAGTTTTTGGAATGAATAAACTGTTGGTCTTGCAAAATTCTATCATGTGATCTCTGGTGCCATATCTATCACCAAGGCCATATTTCTAGCTAGCATTGCTTGTCATTTCTAACATTCTCATTCCACTCACCAGTAATTAACGCATCTTGATTAATCACCAATCCATGTTGACTGTATCTTTGGTCAATTTCAGACTGCAGAATTTGGGAAAAAATCTCAATTTCTTCATCTTTGGCTTTAGTGGTTGGTATATAAATTGAGTAACAGTAGTATTAACTGTCTAACTTGTAGGTGTATGGATATTATCCTATCACTGACAGCACTGTACTTCAAGGTAACGCAATGTAACACACTGCTGTGGAGTTGGATCTGACTCATAGCAACCCTTCCTTGGGTTTCCAAGGCGGTATCACTACGGAAGTAGGTTGCCCAACCTTCCTTCCAAGGAGTGGCTGGTGGGTTTGAACCACCAACCTTCTCATTAGCAGTCAAATGCCTTAGGGACTATGCCACCAGAGGTCCTGTACTTCAGGTAGATCTTAAAATGTTCTTTTTTACAATGAATGTGACACCATTCCTCTTCAATTTGTCATTCTTGGTATTGTAGACCATATGACTGAATCCAAATGGCCAATACCAGTCCATTTTGGCTCACTTATAACTAGGGTACTGATCATTATGTATTCCATTTCTGTTTTTATAACTTCCAATTTTACTAGATTCATACTTCATACATTCCAAATTCTGATTATTAATAGATGTTTGTAGCTTTTTCTTCTTATTTTGATTTGCATTACTTCAGCAAATGCAAGTCCCAAAAGCTTGCTTTATCGATGTTATTAAGATCAACTCTACTTTGAGGAGGCAGCTCTTCCCTGGTTGTATTTCGAGTAACTTCCAACCTGAGTAGCTCATCTTCTGGCACTATATCAGACAGTGTTTCACTGGTATTCATGACGTTTTCATAGGCCATTTTTTTCCAAAGTGGACCACCATATCCTTCTTCCTAGTCTGTTTTATTCTGGAAGCTCTGCTGAAACCAATCCATCCTAGGTGACCCTGCTGGTATTTTAAATATTGATGGCATAGCTCCCAGCAGCACAGCAACATGCAAGCCACCACAGTATAATAAACTTACAATGTCATACAAAAACTCTGTTCCTGTATAACTCTGTCCTGTCCCTTTTTAAGCTGTCACAAATAAGATCTTTATATTGTTTTTGACAGAACTAAACATGAAACAAAGAGATGATCCCTCTAAATACAACAGTACTTAGGGCAGGTGGGTCTGAAGGAAGTAGGAACTGCACATTTCTTATCTTATCTTTATAAGATAAGATAGCATCACATAGTCAAACTCACAAATATCTGGTATCAACTGCAGTGAATTTAAAATCTTGATGTATCCTCTCCATCCATGCAGTGACTGAACATCTCCCATGTGGGCTCAGGTTATCTGTAACATTGGCTAGGAAAGGATGTGGTATTAGGCATACCTGGGTTTCTCTTCTATTCCCCTCCAATACTGTAGGACTAAAAGTCCCTGAATATAGCCAGATGAAATGGCTGGGTTCGGCAAACAGCTGGGGTCACAGGAACAAGGAGACTTACCATCTAGGCAGTCAGAGAAGTTAAGAGTGTTCGCAAGTACCTTGAGTTGTCTGTTTCCCTTAAAGGTCTAGGGAAACTAAGTGACACATTTGCTGTCAATAACAGGCGTATGATGCTATTCTCTGACAGGATATAAATGGTACAATACCCATCTCTGATATACTTGAACAATAAATTGGTTACAAAAAGGTACTTTCATACTTTAAAGAAAGTGAACAGCTATTCTTTCATTTTTACTTATCCTATTGTCCAATTATTTTATTGTTCAATGTGAGGAGTAATACAAAGATGAGGATGAGACAGTTGCTACCCTCAAAGAATTTAGTCTAGCATGTGACATAACAAGTTTACAAGTAACTACATCATAAGACCTATTGGACCTATTGTGGTATGTGATTCAAGAGGGGCACAGAAACATCTGATTAAGATGGTTAAGAGAACAAAAATAAAAGTATTCTAGCTATCATTTATCTCCAATCTTTACAGCAACCAAGCAAGTTAAATATTAGCATCAATTTAAAATTGATTATGTCATGTTGGAAGAACTAAAGAATTAAGATTAAGGATGTCTTCAAAGACACAGAGGTGAGGCATTCAAAGTAGAAGAGAGAATTTCAACTAAGGAACAGGACACAAAAGCATGGAATGTGACTGAAAAATAAGCTGCTACGCAGCACAGATTTTATGGGGAAAGGAGGCTAAGAAGGTAAAATGAGCACATGGGTGATGTTTTGCAGACCACAAGGACTTGGCTTAGTTCAGTGAATATGAATCCTTGAGTGCTTCTGATCTTGTGAGTAGCAGGAGCATCACAGCAAGTATAATCCAGCAAAGGAATACAGTGGACTGAAGGATGGGCATAAACCACAGCAACAATCAAAGGACAAGATTATACAGCCCTGTAATCAGACAAATACAAGAGGAAGACGCAACAAATCCCTGAATTTTTCCTCCAATATTAAGAAACCATGGTTCACTATTTTGACATTTTCGTTTTAGAAAGAATGGCATTTTTAAAATTGTAATTTGTTAATCTGAAGCAAGAGTTAACCAAACTATTAAGGATTTTATCTATTTAATTTTCAGTTTTTTAAATTGAAATTTCAATTTTCTAAATTCCAGCAGTACAGGTTTTAAGGGTGTAGGCTCTAGACCCAGACTGGGTTTAAATCCTGGTTCTAGCACTTCCGGTTTGATCTTGAGCAGATTATTTAAACTTTCTCTGCTTTGGATTACTGCTTTTTTAAAATAGGGACACAACAGTACTTAGCTAACAGGATTTTAATTAAAGTACTTAAATAGAACCTGGTATGTAAGTTAGCTAATATTAAACATTTTTAATATGTAATTATTTTACAAATAAGTATGTTTCCGTTTAGTAATACTCACTTAAATAAGATTATCTAAAGTAATGCTATGTTGTTGTTGTTGTTATGTGCCGTCGAGTCGGCCCCGACTCATAGCGACCCCTCCTTGGGTTTCCAAGGCAGTATCACTACATAAGTAGATTGCCCCATCTTCCTTCCGAGGAGTGGCTGGTGGATTTGAACTGCCAGTCTTCTGGTTAGCAGTCAAGTGCCTTAGCCACTATGCTACCAGAGCTCCTAAGTAATGCTATAGGGAAATAAATATTATATTTTTAAGGAGGGTTTTGTTCAGTTTCCATATGTCTGCACTTTTTCCGCTGATCTTCCTATTGCTGATTTCTAATTTTACAGCATTGTGATCTGTAAAGATGCTTTGCAGTATTTCAATGTTTTTAAATTTATTAAGGCTTGCTTTATGGCCTAACATATTGTCTATCATGAAGAATGTTCCATGTGCACTGGAAAAAGAAAGTATAATGTGGTGTTGTGGGTGAAATGCTCTGTAGATGTCTATAAAGTCAATTGGTGGATTGTATTGTTTATTTCTACTACCAGTTGTTCTATCTTTCACTGAAAGCAATGTATTAAAGTCTCCTATTATTTGACGGCACATAACAACAACAACAACAACAACATTATGACTGTGGAGTCATGTATTTATCTTTTCAATTCTGGTAAAGTCTGATTTATGTATTTTTGGGCCCTTTCATTGGGTGCATAGATATTTATTATGGTTATGTCCTCTTGTTCAACTGACCCTTTGACCATTATATAATGTCCTTCCTTGTTTCGTATGGTGGTTTTTGTCTTAAAGTCAATTTGATCAGAAATTAATATTTCCACTCCTACTCTCTTTTGATTGCCATTTGCTTCCTGTATCTTTTCCCAACCTTTGATTTTTAGTCTATTTTTGTCTTTATCTCTAAGATGTGTTTCATGTAGACAGTATATTCATGGGTTGTTTTCTTACCCAGTCTGCAACTCTCTGTCTCTTGAGTGGTGCATTTAATACATTTACACTTAGTGTAATTATCAACAAGTATGAATTTGTTGCTGTCATTTTGTTATATGTTTTTTCATGGTGTTGCTGATTTCTTGTTCCATACAATTGTCTGTGCTGAGCTCATTTTGTTTATGAATTATGTCATGACTTCCTTCGTTGCTATTGTTTTTATTATTTGCTAAACACTTGTGCTTGTCCTCTTTTTTATTGTGATGTGAAGATTTATCATTTTTCTTTGAGGTTACCCTGTGATTTATAATTTTCTCCCCAAGTTTAGAACAGTCCATTCTAGCTTGCAATTCTCTTGAATTCCTCACCATTTAGAAGTTCTGTAACAACATTATTTTTTCTCTCTTTTTGGTTTGTAGTTGTCCTCATCTGCCAATTGATGTCTCTGGTTCCCTGTTTACAATCTTGTAAACTTATGTTACTTTGAATACTTCTGTAATGGGGTTGGTTTCAGGGTTATGTCATCATGTGTGTTAATGGTCGGTTGCTGTTTGCTGCTGTTGGTTCTCTGTCCAAAGGACTCCCTTTAGCATCTCCTGTATGGATAGTCTGCTTTTAACAAATTCCCTTAATTTCTGCTTATCGGGAAATGTCCTAATTTCACTATCATATTTGAGGGGCAATTTTACTGGGTATATTATTCTTGGTTGGATTTTTTTCCGTTTCAGAGTTTTCTATATACCATCTCATTGCCTTCTCGCTTGCATGGATTTGGCTGAGAAATCAGAGCTTAGTCTTATTGGTTGCCCTTTGTAGGTAACTTTTCGTTTTTCTCATGTTGATTTCAGGATTCTTTCTTTTTTTGGTTTTGGTGAGTTTGATGATGATATGTCTTGGTGATTTTCTTTCGGGGTCTATCCTATTTGGGGTTCACTGGGCTTCTTGAATGGATATATTCTCATCTTCCATCATATCAGGTAAATTCTCTTCCAAGAAATCCTCCACTGTTTTCTCTGTGGTTTTATTTGTCTCTTTCTGTTCTGGAATTCAGATTACACACAGATTATTTCTTTTGATGGTATCCCACATGAACCTTAGGCTTTCTTCATTTTGTTTTGATCTTTTTTCTGATTGATCCCTTTCCAAAGAAGTACTGAGGTATTTGTCTTCAGTCTCACTAATTCTGTCTTCCATTGATTCAATTCTACTCCTTTGCCCTTTCAATGTGTTACCTATTTCTGAAAATTTAGTATTAATCTTCTGAATTTCCAGCTCTAGATTTTGTATCATTTCTAATTTTTCATCTATTTTGCCATTTTGTTCTTGCATTTTATTCTGAAATTTTTTCTAGGGTTTTGTCTGTGTTTTCCTTAATTCTGTCTGTGTTTTCCTTGATCTATCTCTTAACCCATTGAAGGTACCTAAATATAATTCTCTTTAATTCCTTATCAGGGAGTTCCAAGTTCTTCTTCCTCAGGGATATGTTCTGGGTCAATATCCTGGTCCTTTGTTTTTCCTGCTTTATCGTGCTTGTTTGTATGGACTGTAATGGTCTGCTGTCTCTGAGACATTGTGACATTGTTGTATTTATATTTAATTGGTGATTGTATGTTGGAGTGATTCACCCAATATTTTTATTTTCTTTGTTTTGCTTGGACATTATCTGAGTAAGGAGGGTACTGTGCTCCTCTATTTGCTAGTTGGCAGCCCTTATACACTCACCACCTATCTCCTGGTGGATGTGATAGAGTATGAGAGTGACTACACAGATCTCTGTTAACTGTTTGTGAAGAGCAATTAAGGGTGAGTCAGGCTCATATTGGCTGTCATGTATCATTGGCCAGTTGGTGCAGAAGCAAGTAGTGGCCCTCACTCAGTAGGTGGGGCTGCAGGAGGTGCAGGTATGGGTGGGTCATATGGTCACAGCTGCTATCTCCCACTCAGTTAGACAAAAACAATACATAAAACCACCAAAAAGGTTAAAGCAAGAGGACAAAAAACACACCCTACATAAACCACAATCAACAAATCACTAAAACAATCACCAAAAAGAGAAAGAAAAAAAAGAGGAAAGGCAATAAATGTGGTGAAATATTTAAAGAAATGCTTTAAAAGGACAAAATAAATATAAATAAAGAGGAAAAAACCCCACAATATTTGGGGAGTGGGGAATAAGAAAAAAGGGGTAGAGTAAGAGAATAATGAAAGAAAAAATGGGAAAAATGCAAAAAGAAATACAAGGGATGGGGAAAACCACAAGAAGGAAAAAAATGGGAACCAGGAAAAGGGGAGAGAGAAAAAGCTGAAAACTAGAACCTGGGAAGGGAAGAAGAAACAATAAAAATAAAAAGGAAGAAGGAAAAAAAAAAAAAGAAGAAGAATTTTAAAACAAACAAACAAAAAGAAACAGGAAACAAAAACAAATCTGAGGAGGGCAGGGCAGAGCAGGGCACCAAAGCTCCATCAGATTGGGATAGAATTCCTGCCAGCCCAGAAGGTGGGTTGGAGTGAGGGATGGCTGTACTTCTGTTCACCAAGAGGGTGTGGAGTATAAGAGTAACATGGGAATACTGCATCTTCCAATTCTCAGCATCTGGTATGTCCTCAGCAAGTGAAGCCTATTTGTAGGTCCCTGGAATCTGACAGAACACTGTCACTTTAAATATCCAAAATGGTCGAACTGGTTATAAACATTCAAAGTGGCTATGCCCTCTGGACAGCCAAAAGTCTACAGCTCAGTTTATTGCCTTCTTTGCTGTTTCCCTTTTTAGTCATCAGCCACCAGTGTAGTCCTTGTAGCCCTCAGCGAGCAGAGCCAAATTTTAGGTTAATTCTTAGGTCCTAACACCACCTGTAAATATCCAAACTGTCTGTGCTGTCAGGATTGCTGACAGTCTGCAGCTCCATTTGTCTACTTATTCAGTATTTCCATGCAGGTTCTTTCTACTAGTTGGAGTCTCGTCCACTTCTATATCCTTCCCTTCAAAGCTCAGGGCTACAGGATTATCTTCTGTATCTATGTCAATTGGTTTCTTTTTTCTTTGTTGAAAAGGGTCTGTGTAGTTTGTCTGCCTATTCCACCATCTTATCAGAACTCCTCATTGCTCAAAGATATTACATTTTTAAATGTGGAATAAGATGTTCGAAAGGTATAAAAACATGGTATGATTTCAGCCTGAGGCTCTTAGCAGTCTTCTTTTGTGATACAGCCATCCTCCAATCTATAAGAACTTAATTTGTAAAAATGCCTACATCATTAGCCAGACACACAAAAGAAACAGATTCTAGGAGTAAGTTATATCTAATTTATTGACTGCCCAAATTCTTTTCCAAAAAGCCTGATAGTTTAAAAAATACTAGAGTCTTCTTATTTCAAGAAATAGAAAAAAATCCCAGTATAGCTAAGGCTTTATCGATCCCTCGTATTTTATTAACATGAGAATTGCTTTTTACTAGAGAATTATAGCTTTTACTAATTAAAACACAATTTTTGAGACAAGAAGGAATAGGTACAAATGACACAATAAAAAAAGCTTAAAGACTTACCACCTGGCCTTGGTGAATCTTGAGGTTGTATAAAGGGTTTCCTCTTTTGAGTGTAACTTGATTTGGATATATAGCTGACTTTTCCAGGTCGATTTACTGGAAAATTGTGACCATGATGATTCCCTCTAAAGTGGAAATTACATAATTATAATCCTAGATTCTCATACATATATATACCAAATTCACTGCCGTCGAGTTGGATCCAATTCATAGCGATCCCTCCTTGGCTTTCCAAGGCAGTATCACCACAGAAGTAGATTGCCCAATCTTCGTTCCAAAGAGTGGCTGGTGGGTTTGAACCGTCAGCCTTCTGGATAGCAGTCAAATGCCTTAGGCAATATGCAACCAGAGCTCCTGTAGATTCTCATATAAGTAGTAAATTTTAGTATTTCAAAAAGCACAAATTATACCTCATATTAATATATTCAGGAGCCCTGGTAGCATAGTGCCTAAGCACTTGACTGCTAACCAAAAGGCTGGTGGTTCAAACCCACCAGCCACTCTTCAGAAGGTTTGGGCAATCCTACTTCCGTAGTGATACTGCCTCGGAAACCCAAGGAGGGGTCGCTATGAGTTGGGGCTGACTTGACGGCAAATAACAACAACAACATTAATATATTCACTTGACACTGCTTAGATTATGTAGCTCAGTGGTTTAGCATATAATAAACCTCAACAAATTATCTTTTTATCTAGTACTTCAATTTCTTTTTTCAATTGTTTTTGGTTATCTCTCTATCCATTTCAAGTTCTCCATATCTTTGGCAGTTACTTATGTATTTATACCTGCTTTAGTCTAGAAAGGATTTAAGGGGAATCTCTGGTGTTTTGAGTAAACTCCAAACTACACATACTAGAGATCTGATTACTTTTGGATTTTGTAGTAGCATTGCCTATAAGCTGTTAGGTTATGTGATAATATTTATAATCCTACTTATTCACAATCAATCATTGTTAATAGGGGATTCTGTGTTTGTGAATACGTCTGAGATCATGTACAGACATGTGCATGCATGCACAAAGGGTGAACAATTCCTAGATGAGGTCGAAAAAAGGTGGTTCACTATCTTGCTAATTCAGTGTTTGCAGAGACTTTGTAGGGTAATAACCAGGAGTAATGAGAATTGACAGTATTTTGTCAAAGGCAGTCATTTTTTAAAAAATTATACTTAATACCAATTCACGTTCACCTTATGTATCACCAACAGATGTAACTTTCTGTTTGTTTGCCATATATAAGAAACTTTACACTTGGATAATTTTCTTAGAATGCTATGGTTAATTAACTCAGCATTTGACTGCTAACCAGAAGGCTGGAGGTTCAAACCCACCAGCCACTCCTCGGAAGGAAGGTTGGGCAATCTACTTCCGTAGTGATACTGCCTTAGAAACACAAGGAGGGGTTGCTATGAGTCAGATCCGATCGACGACAGCGAGTTTGGTTTTGATTTGATGGACTCATGTCCAAACTAGTAATGATGATCATTACCATGAAGGTAAATGTAGTTTGGATTTAAGACTAAATATATAACAGACAGCATCTACAACATAATCAGTGTAACTGAGAAGGTTGAGGAGGAAGAGCAGAGGGAGACACTGGAGCTAGTGGGACAGGCTGTTTCTGCAACAGCGAAGATGACAAACAGAAAAACAGAGAGAAGGAAGTAGGAGGCAAATTAAAGACACAAATGACAACAAAAACCATAGGAAAAAATAAACCTGGATTGAACATATATCAAAATCATCTTAGGGATTTGATAGGGGGCGGGGAAAGATGGCGGACTAGGCAGAAGGATTGCACAGACCCTCTTCAACAAAGAAAAGGGAAACCAAT
>NW_006921887.1:569432-570217 GCF_000298275.1 Orycteropus afer afer
AGACTTGCACCAAAGCACAATTAAAAAAAAAAAAGAAAAGAGACAAAGTATATGTGAACTGCTGTATGAAAAGTGAATTTACTCTGTAAATCTTCACCCAAATCCAAAAAAATAAAAAAAAAAATTAAAAAAAACAAAAATAATAAATACTTCTTTAAATATTTCATCTCATTTATTGCCTTCCCTCCTCTTTTCCCCCCCTTTCTCTTTTTGCTGATTGTTCCTATGTGTTTACATGGTGCATGTTTTTTGTCTTCTTGTTTTTATTTTTTTGTTGGTTTTTTGGATTGTTGTTTTTGTCTAATGGAGTGGGAGACAGCAACCATACTCATACAACCCAACCCACACCTCTTTCAGCCCTACCTACTGAGTGAGGGCCACCATTTGCTTCTGCACCAACTGGGCAATGATAGACAACAGCCAATATGAATCTGCCTCACACTTCACTGCACTTCACAAACAACTAACAGAGAGCTGTGCAGCCACTCTCACTCTCTATCACACCCACCAGAAGACAGGTGGTGAGTGCATAAGTGCTGCCAACTAGTGAACAGAGGAACATAGTACCCCACTTACTCAGATACATCCAAACAAAACAAAGAAAACAAAAATCTTAGGCAAATCACACCAACATACAATCACCAATTATATATAAATACAACAACATAATAATGTCTGTTCTGGTTATCTAGTGCCACTCTGACAAGAATATACCACAAATGGGATGGCTTGAACAAACAGGAGTTTATTCTCTTACAGTTTGGGAGGCTAGAAGTCCAAGTTCA
>NW_006921887.1:570652-574431 GCF_000298275.1 Orycteropus afer afer
AAGAAGCAAAATAAAGCAGTAGAAAAAAGGGAGCTGGATACAGACCCAGAACACATCCTTGAGGAACAAGCAGCATTGGAACTCCTTGATAAGGAATGCAAAATAATTATATTTTGATATCTTCAACAGACTGAGAGACAGATCAAGGAAAACAGTGACAAAATTAAAGACAACAAAGACAAGACCCTAGAACAATTTTGGATGAGAATACAAGAACAAAATGACAAAATAAACAAAAAAATTAGAAATGATACAAAAACCTACAGATAGAAATCCAGAAGATTAATATTAAATTTTCAGATAGATAGCACACTGAATGCACAATGGAGTAGAATTGAATCAAAGGAAGACAGAATTAGTGAGACTGCAGACAAATACCTCAATACTTCTTTGGAAAGAGAGAAATCAGAAAAAAGATCAAAACAAAATGAAAAAGCCTAAGATTCATGAGTGTTACCATCAAGGGGAATAACCTCAGAGTAATTAGAATTCCAGAACCAAACCAAAAACCAAACTCACTGCCACTGAGTCGATTCTGACTCATAGTGACCCCTTTTGGGTTTCTGAGAAGCAAATATTTATGGAAGTAAGTTGTCTAGTCTTCATTCTGCTGAGTGGCTGTTGGGTTTGAACCACCAACCTTCTGGTTAACAGTTAAATGCCTTAGGCATGACACCACCAGAGCTCCTTAATTTCAGGACAGGAGGAGACAAATAAGACCACATAGAAAACTGTCGAAGATTTCTTGAAAGAGAATTTCCCTGATATGATGAAAGATGAGAATATATCCGTTTAAGAAGTTCAACAAACTCCAAACAGGATAGACCCCAAAAGAAAATCACCAAAACACATCATGATCAAAAGTTACCTACAAAGGGTAACCAGTAAGACTAAGCTCTGATTTCTTGGCAGAAACCAAGCAGGAAAGAAGGCAATGGGATGCTACATATAAAACCCTGAAAGAAAAAAGTTTCCAACCAAAAATTATATACCCAGCAAAATTATCCCTCAAATATGATGGTGAAATCAGGACATTTCCAAATAAGCAAAATTAAGGCAATTTGTTAAAACCAGACCAATTTTACAAGAGATGCTTAAGAGAGTCCTGTGGACTGACGACCAGTAATGGCAAACAACAACTCACTCTTAACATACATGATGACATAACCCAGAAACCAACCCAGTTATGGAAGTATCCAAAGTAAAATAACCTTACAAGATTGTAAACAGGGAACCAGAGACATTAACTGGCAAATGAGGACAATTACAAACCAAAAAAGAGGGGAAAAAAAGTGCAGTTACAAAATTTCTAAATGGTGAGGAAGGTAAGACAATTGCAAGACACAATGGGCTGTTCTAAACCTGGGAAACAAATTATAAATCACAGGGTAATCTCAAAGGAAAATGATAAACCTCACATCAAAATAAAAAAGAGAACAAGCACAAATATTTAGCAAATACTAAAACAACAGCAAGAAAGGAAATGATAACATGATTCATAAACAAAATGAGCTCAGCACAGAAAATTATATGGAACATAGAAATCAGCAACACCACGAAAAACCACATAACAAAATAACAGCAAAAAATTCATACTTGTCAATAACTCTGAATGTAAATGGATTAACTGCACCACTCAAGAAATATAGTTGCAGAGTGATAAGAAAACATAACCCAATCAATATACTATCAACAAGAAACACATCTTAGAGACAAAGAAAAAAATAGACTAAAAATCATAGGTTGGAAAAAGATATATCAAGCAACTGGCAATCAAAAAAGAGCGGAAGTGGCAATATCAATTTCTGATAAAATTGACTTTAAGACAAAAACCACCATGAGAGACAAGGAAGGACATTATATAATGATTAAAGGATCGATTGAACAAGAGGGCATAACCATAATAAATATCTATGAACCCAATGAAAGAGGCCCAAAATACATAAATCTGATTTTAACAGAACTCAAAGACAAACAGATGACTCCACAGTAATACTAGAAGATTTTAATATACCACTTTCAATGAAAGATAGAACAACTGGAAAGAAACTCAACAAAGATGCAGAAGAACTAAACAATACAATCCACCAATTCGACCTTATGGACATCTACAGAGCACTCCACCCAACAATAGCAGAATACACATTCTCTTCCAGTGCACATGGATTATTCTCTAGGACAGACCATATGTTAGGCCACAAAGCAAGCCTTAATAAATTTAAAACCAAAAACACGGCAAAGCAGCTTCTCATATCACAATGCTATCAAATTAGAAATCAACAATAGAAGACTGACGAAAAAGAACAAACATATGGAAACCAAACAATACCCTCCTTAAAAATGACTAACAGAAGAAATAAAAAATGAAATAAAAAAAATCCTTGAATCAAATGAGAATGAAAACACAACATACCAAAATCTTTGGGACACAGCAAAAGCAGTGATCAGAGGCCAGTTTATAGAAATAAATGCACACATCAAAAAAGAAGAAAGAGCCAAAATAAGCACCTTTAAACAACATCTCCAAAAATTAGATAAAGAGCAGCAAAAAAAAAAAAAAAAAAAAAACCCACAGTCACCAGAAGAAAGGAAAAATAAAGATTCAAACAGAAATAAATGAAATAGAAAATAGAAAGTCAACAGAAAAAAATCAACAAGACTAGAAACTGGTTTTTTTAAAAAAGGTTAATAAAATTGACAAACCTCTGGCAAATTTAACAAAGGAAAAGATGAGAGAATACAAATAACACTAATAAGAAAAGATACTATGAAGAGCTATACTCCAACAAATTTGAAAATCTAAAAGAAATGAACAGATTTCTAGAAACACACTACTTATCTAAACTAAAATAGACTAAAGTAGAAAATTTGAACAGACCTATAACAAAAGAAGAAACTGAACAGCACGTAAAAAAAAATTACCAACGAAAAAAAGTTCTGGCACAAACAGTTTCACTGGAGAATTTTACCAGACTTTCAGAGAAGAATTGACACCAATCCTACTCAAACTATTCCAGAACATAGAAAAACATGGAATCCTTCCAAATTCATTTTATGAAGCAAGCATAACCTTGATACCAAAACCAGGCAAAGACATCACTCAAAAGGAAAACTACGGAGCACTATCCTTCATGAATATAGACACAAAAGTCTTCAACAAAATCCTAGCCAACAGACTCCAACAACATATCAAAAAAATAATATATTATGACCAAGTGGGGTTCCTACCACATATGCATGGATGGTTCAACATTAGAAAAACAATCAACATAATCCATCACATAGCAAAATAAAAGAACCACATGACTGCCACGACAGCCCCGGTGGAGTCCGCGTGACATAGTCACCGGTCTGAAGCGGCTGTTTCAAGGAAACTCTAAGCTTCCCGGGATGAAGTGTGCTCTCTCAATTTTTATTATTTGTTCGTGCTTGCTGATGCTTTTGATAATATTGTTTGGTTCATTAATTTTTGGTTATAATAAAGATTTCTTGGAGCAGAGAGATGTTAGAGGATCAGGCGATGGTATTGACCTAAAACCTCCCCTAGGAGACAGTGTCTTTTTCACAGAATCCTGGATGACTTCAAAAGAAACTCCTGGAAACTTTCCAGAAGAGCAATTGCCTCCAGTACTTCAAGCAATATTGAAAATGTCCACAAAGAACCTGAAGGGAACTTTTTTAATGATTTGGAGCAAAGTGAACTTATGTTGAAAGAACCTGAGCCCCCTAAGGACAGTCCTATATTGTCATCCAAATATAAAAAATATAGGTTGCGGAGA
>NW_006921887.1:574867-587900 GCF_000298275.1 Orycteropus afer afer
AGTAGTTAATAAGAAATAGTTAAGTAATAATTTTAGGAACTTGTAACTAACAAGATAAGATATTATGTTAAGATAGACACTTCCTGTTTCTTATTGTATTTTGAAACATTTCCACTTTATTTTTGACTTGCTTGACTGATTGAAATCAAAACAGATGGTGGTTTTGTAAAAGGAACTAACATATACTATAAAAATATGGCTTTGAAGCATAATAAACGCTCTCAGCTGCAAGCATCCTCTGAGTTGTTTGTCTTCTGTTAGCCAGTTCGCCGACTCCCTATTCACCTATAATCTTCTTCGAGTAATAAGGCCAAACCCAGTGACTGTGCTGGTCCGCGGCACATGATCATATCAATTGATGCAGAAAAGGTATTTGATAAAATCCAACACTCATTATTAATTTAAAAAAAACTCTTAGTACAATAGGAATAGAAGGGAAATTCCTCAAAATAATAAAAGGCATATATGCAAATCCAACAACTAATATTATTCTCAATGGAGAGAGACTGAAACCATTCCCCTTGCAAATGGCAGCCAGACAAGGATGCCCTCTATCTCCACTTCTGTTCAACAATGTACTGGAAGTCCTAGCCAGGGCATTAAGGCAAGAAACGGAAATCAAAGGCATCCAAATTAGTAAGGAAGAAGTAAAACTATCCCTATTTGCTGATGGTATGATCTTATACCTAGAAAACCCAAGGGACTCAGCAAAAAAACTACTGAAACTAATTGAGAGATTTATTTAGCATAATGGCAAGATACAAGATCAACATCCAAATATCAGTTAGATTCCTCCACACCAGCAAAGAGATTGCTGTAAAGGAAATAAGGTAATCAATACCATTTACAATAGTTACCAAAAAAGATAAAATACTTGGGAATAAATCTTAACAGGGACCTGTGTAAAGAAAACTACAAAACACTACTTTAAGAGTGGAAAAAAAAAAATCACTAATTTTATATGGAAAGGAAAGAGACCTCGGACAAGCAAAGCACTATTGAAGAAGAACAAAGTAGGAGGTCTCAAACTCCCAGATCTCAAAACCTACTATATAGCCACAGTAGTCAAAACGGCCTGGCACTGGTACAACGACAGGCACATAGACCAGTGGAATAAAATTGAGAACCCAGAAACAGACCCATCTACCTATGGTCAGCTGACTTTTGACAAAGGGCTAAAATCCATTAAATGACAAGAAGTGGTCTCTTTATCAAATGGTGCTGGCAAAAGTGGATATCCATTTGCAGAAAAGTAAAACAAGATCTATACTTCACACCATACACAAAAACTAACTCCAGATGGATCAAAGACTGAAATGTGAAACCTGAAACTATAAAGTTCCTTGAGGCAAATTTAGGGGCCCTAACTTATGGCACAAATAGACTATCAAGCATAACCCAAAATGCACAAACAGCAGAAGATAAGTAAATGAATGGCACCTTCTAAAAATTAAATTTTATGTGCTTCAAAAGACTTCTCCAAAAGAGTAAAACAAGAACCTACAGACTGGGCACAAATATTTGGCAATGACATATCTGACAAGGGACTTATCTCTAAAATTTATAGAAAATACCAACACCTCAACAACAAAAAGACAAACAATCCAAATGAAAAATGGACAGAAGACATTAATAGACACTTCCCCAAAGAGGATATTTAGGCATCCAACAAGCACATGAAGAAATGTTCACGGTCATTAGCCACTAGAGAGATGCAAATCAAAACAACAAGAAGATACCATCTGGCCCCACCACTAATAGCAAAGTTCAACAAGACAGAAAATAACAAATGTTGGTGAGGATGTGGAGAGATTGGGACTCTCATACACTGCTGGTGGGACTGTAAAATGATACAACCACTGTGGAAAGCTGTATGGCAATTCCTTAAGAAGTCAGAATTAGAAATACCACTTAATCCAGCAATCCCATTACTAGGTATAGATCCTAAAGAAGTGAGAGCCAGGACATAAACAGATATATGCACACCTATGTTCATTCCAGCACTATTTACAATAGCAAAAAGATGGAAACCTAGGTGCCCATCAACAGAAGAATGGATAACCAAACTATGGTACATACACACAATGGAATACTATGCAACATTAAAGAATAATGTAAAATCTGCAAAACACCATGTAACATGGATGAACTGGGACATTAAGCTGAGTGAAATAAGTCAATCACAGAAAGACAAATATTGTATTAGTTCATTATTGTAAAAAGTGAACCAAAAAAAAAAAACCAAACTCACTGCCATCGAGTCATTTCTGACTCATAGTGACCCCTCTTTGGGTTTCCAAGGCGGTATCACTATGGAAGTAGATTTCCCAATCTTCCTTCCAAGGAAAGGTTTATATATGGAACAAAACTTTCTTTGTTGGTTACTGGGGTTGGAGGGGGGTAGGGAACACTGCTAGATAAGTAGAGACAAGTATTGATTTCTGTTAAGGAAGGGTAACGCACCAAATGTGAATGATCAACACGGTGCCACTGAGGAAGAAGAAAACATAGAGAGGTACCTGGGAGGTACAGAAAACAAAGATGAACCCTGCTGTATATACAGTACTGTGTTGTCAGTGACAGCAAGCATTGATCTACAGGTGGATAGATGGGTGGACAGGCTAAACAATCAGGTATGTCTAGGCAGGGGGTAGTGTGCCCATGATCATGTACAGGGTTGGCAGATGATGTTTCTACAAGCGTATTAGAATATCCAGGAATATAGTAGAGCTGACAGTGACAAGGTTGTGACGACCTCTTGGCCACAGCCAGCTACCCAGAGAGAGTGAGTAGTTGGACCTAAGGGCTCAAGACCATGGTCACAGGGGACATCAACCTCAACTGGCATAACATACTACACAAAAACCTTGTTCTACATCCCACTTTAGGGAGTAGCAATTGTGGTCTTAAAAGCTTGTAAGTGGCCATCTAGATGCAACGATGGGTCTCTCCTCTTCCAAAGCAAAGAAGAATGAGGAAAACCAAAGATGCATGGAAATAATTAGTCCAAGACTGGCAGACCATGCAATCCTCAGCTTATATAACCATGAGACCAGAAGAACAAACTAGATGGTGGCCAATGTCAACCATTCAGAGAAGGATTAGTGCAGGAGGTTCTGGATAGAGTGGAAGAACAATGTGGAACTAAACTCAAAATCATAAATAAAGACCCAGTATGCTGGTCTGATAGGGTTTGGGAAGACCCCTGACACTATGGCTCCTAGCTACCCTTTAGGTCTGGAATTGAACTCACTCCTGTGAGTTCCAACCAAATAACAGACAGGCATATGGGCTGCATATTTACATCAGTAGATATACTACTTGGAGTGATCACTCATGTGAGAGCAGAAGGGCAGTGTTTGCACAGGGAGACAGCTGGGGGGCCAGGGGCAGGAGTCATGGGAGGGAAGGACACAGGTAAGGTATAACTACAAGGAAGAAGTGAGAAAAGAGGTGTTACACTGTGAAGAATTGCAGTCAGTGTTATGAGACAAAATGTATATGAACTGCTGTATGGAAAATGAATTTGCTCTATAACCAAATCACAATAAAAATTGGGGAAAAAAAAAAAGTTGTTCAACTGCCACTGAATCTCATTCAAAATTAAAGGGACAACTCCAATTGGTCACCCAATCATTCATCCAACTTGGTTAAATATTTAAGAAAATATATATAAGAAATATTTAAGACATTTCAATAGAACCTAGTTTGTAGAACAACGTACCATACTTTAGTAGGGTCATTTCTTAACTTTCCCCAACTCAAGTAAAATATTCAAAATTAAATTTAAATTATGTCAATCCTTTTCTTGAATATTAGCCAGAGAAAAAACTACCCATACCCACTGCCGTGGAGTTGGACCCGACTCATAGCAATCCCTTCTTGGGTTTCTGAGGCAGTATCACTACAGACGTAGATTGCCCAACCTTCCTTCCAAGAAGTGGCTGGTGGGTTTGAACTGCCAGCCTTCTGGTTAGCAGTCAAATGCCTTAGGCACTATGCCCCCAGAGCTCCCAAAACTACCCATCGTCTGATAATTCCTTTACACTTATACTGCAGACTTACTGGAGTATTCCTGGGACAGAAAGGATCATGCTCTTGCCCTCTCTTTTCTGCCAGCTGATTTAAGTACTCTGCCATTCTTTCTTTTTGTTTTCTTTTCATCCAGACACGAATCTCTCTTCTCTCCTTCTCAGTTCTTTGCGGACATCTGCCAGAAGTATGCTGAATTCTGACAAATTTAACAGGCTGGGTATTACTTGCTTTTATATTTGTTATACAGAGAACTTTCATAACTAAATGCTGTTTATTTTGGAAGATTTTGGCCCATCTTGAAAAGCAGTATACACTTACGGTCTTTAGTAAACTCACTCTAACCCATCACTCTAAAATTCACTGAAAATAATCTTAGAAAGGTCACCAAGGGCCTCTTCTTTTCAGTCTTCTTCATACTGTGCAACATTTGACACAATTGATTTTCCCTTCAGCTTTATACTTTCTCTTACGTAGGTCTTTTCCTAACTTTGGAAACACTACTCAGCTTCCTACACTTCTGGAACTGCACCTACGTTCATGTCCATATGACACTTCCCATAGGCTGGCTGGCTAACGACTGAACAAAGCGGTGATACAATCTCAGACCCATTTCTTACAAGACACAAGATTCCTTTTGGCTTGACATCTCACTACTGACCTGGCTGAAGCTTTCTTAGAACTGCATTGTAATCTGAGACTCTTTGTACCCAACCCTCCTTTCTCCTCTCCTTCATAGGGGCCTGTGCAGAACAGGTTTAACACAGCAGGCCTGGGACTGCTATGCTTATAAGGGCTGCTTACAGGGTTGGAATAAAAAGAAAATATGCTTACATATCTAACACTGCATTCACTATCTTGGTAAAGAAATCACTATCAACTCAGTCATCCAAGTAGCAAAGCTATTATTCTCACCTCCTCCTGACACCCTCCAGTGTTTATTCAGTCCTGTTGTCCTGCACTCTCCATCTCAGCCAGCTCCCTCTAGACTACTGAAGACTGGCTTTTGTTTTTAGTCTTTAAGCTCTTTACTGAAACCTTGCACAGAGTAAACCATATTTTCTTTTTATTCCAATTCTTGACATATAGAATATTGATGAAATATTCATAAAACAGTCATAAACATAAAAAAAGACCAATTCCTACATATATTATTGGAGCTAACTAAATATGTTTTACAAGGGAGGTAGGATCTATATGGTTTTGACAATGAAGTCATAATATAGCAGATAACTCCATTAATTAAATAAACATTGTCTTTATATATGTATTAGTGGTAATAGCCTTGTTTGTTCAATTATAATACATTTTATTGAGATATAAGTTGAATTGAACTATATAAAGAAGCATAGCTGGCTATTCATAGGCCGATTACTTATTATAAGCTTGCCAAGAAGGGCATGCATGCCAGGGAAGCTTTAGGAGCAGAGTCAGCCTTCATTCCATTAGGATGAAGAAACTCCATCAGTTCCTGGCCCAAGAGGAGTTGGAAGAAAAAACATTTCAACCTAATGATCCAAGAAAAGGCTATTAAAGATTTACACCAAGGGCTAATATTTACCATACTTAAATCATTGATTACTTCTAAGAAGAAATAGGTTTAAATTTATGTTTTATTCAGACTGTTCAGCCCTTGGGAAAACTCTAAAGATACAGCTGTGCTGTACCAGGTTAACTAAACCAGTCTATATATTGTTTGGGGAGGTAGGAGTGAAATATCAAATTTATTTATGAAGAAAACGTATCTTCTAAGCTTGGAATCTATTTCATAAAAAGCACATTAAAATATGGCCAGTTTCAAACATTCTTAAGCCATAAACATTTTCAATGGGATGAAAGTTTACCTGGAGATAGTCTTAGTTTGTTGTTCTGTTAAGCCAAGCTCTTCACTAGAAACTCCATCTTTTGTAATAAGGTCATTAATAATATCTGCAATATCAGTCAATCCAGTCATCTGAAGTGGATCTACTGAAACACTTCATTGGCAAATGCAATTTGAGAAATATAAGTCAGTGTGTGCTCATTACATTAAGCAATCATGTACATGTAATACTATGCTCTCCAGAAGGATAAATGGACAGATATAAACTTATCTACTGTTTCCTCTATTTCTGTAATTGCAATTCTTCTCAGGGGAAAAGCCTAATAATAATTGATGATGGTAGGTACTCTACACAAAATCAAACGTGAGGCCCAGAAGAAAATCTCTACAGGTCCTGCTTGCTGAAATTGAAAATATATTTAGTAAAAGCAAATGTAACAAGAATAGTCTATACCAATCTAATTACTACCTATGGTAAAACAGTAAGGTATGTAATATAACAAAACTCATTTTATATATATATATAAATTAAACCATAACTCACTGCCTTTGAGTCATTTCCAACTCATAGTGACTCCCACTGGGTTTCTGAGGCTGTAAATATTTACGGAAGTAGATCACCCCACCTTCCTTCTGCAGAGCAGCTGGTGGGTTTGAACTGCTGACCTTTCCAGTTAGCAGTCAAGTGCCTTATCCACTATGCTACCAGAGCTCCATATATATAAAATACAATAAAAACAAATCACTAAAAGATGTGTAATGTAGAATTTCACATACATATGAACAACAAAATTGCTAGAACACATCATTTATGTCCAACTTTAAATAAATAAAAGTTTGAATTAAAACCCCTAGAATACTTACCTCTCAAATAATTCACCACTATTATTCACACCTTAAAAAAAAAAAAAGAAACATTATTAATAGAAATTGCAGGGCAGTTTTTTTTTCTTTCACTTATTAACCTGATTAAGATATTATATAAGAAGAAATAGAAACATTTTTACCTTTTGGGCCTGCCTTTGTCACCAGCCTGCATTCCCTACTCTTGATATTACACTGAGTCCCCAAAGTCCTTAAACTGTCTTCATTCTTGACTTTTTTGGTGCCACATGAAACTGTTAACCACTTCTTGCAAATCTCTCCTCCAGACTCTGCTCACCTGTTCTGTTCACTAGGCAAGGTCCCTCTGCTCTTTAATGGGCAACATTTAACAAGTCTAGTCATTGGCTTTTTTCTCCTCTTCATTCTCAGAGTGAACAGATGCACTCTCTTAACTTTAACTATGTAATTAAATGAAAGGCTCTTACATGTGTTTTCAAGCCTAACCCTCTCATCCAAACGCCACTCCCATGTATAAAACAATGCTGGATTTGGTCAATCATATATCCTAGCATCACTTTAAACATTTGGACTCAGAGTACTTTAGAGTCTGACATCAAACCTAGTCATTTGCCTGTCTCTGACAACATTAAACAGCATTCATTTTCTCCTTATCCTTTTTTATCCACTTAGCCTCTGGCTGCTGCATACTTATTCAGAATGCCTCTTACATCCACCTGCTTCTCTTTTCCTTTCCCATACACTGCCCAAGCTCTCATTTCACAGGTGAAAATAATTTAATAGATTATTAACTGGTCTATACTTTCAGTCTGTTCTTGTTGCTGTTATGAGTCATCAATTCTGACTTATAGTGACCCTATGTTGTTGTTGTTGTTACGTGTTGTTGAGTCAGACCTGATTCAGAGAGACCCCTCCTTGGGTTTCTGAGGCAGTATCACTACGGAAGTAGATTGCCCAACCTTCCTTCCGAGGAGTGGCTGGTGGGTTTGAACCGCCAGCCTTCTGGTTAGCAGTCAAATGCCTTAGGCACTATGCCACCAGAGCTCCCGCAGTGACCCTATAGGCTTTGCTAACCTATAAACTTTATTTCAGCAGACTGTCAGATCTTTTCTTCTGTGGAGCAACTGGTAGGTTTGAACCACTGACCTTTTGATTAGCAGCTGAGGACTTAACAACTGTACCACCAGGGCTCCTTGCACCAAGTCTTTCTCAAAATATTTTACTTCTCTGCTCAAAATTTTCCAATGAGTCCCAACAATAAAACTATCTAAACTTCTTATATGTAATTAGAACCTTCTACAACCTAGCCCATGAGTCCTGTTTAACCTCATTTGCCAATCTTCCCCCTTGGGAGAGAAGAGAAAGCTATCAGTAAGCAAGAACCTACAGGAATCAAATAAATTCTCAGCTAGATGCTTTTATAAGATACTGAATATTCACAACAGCTCTATGAAGAGGAAATTATTATCCCTATATGTTGACAACTAAAATACAAATGGAATCTAGGAAGAACTTAAGGAAAAAATTATATGATTTAAAACTAGCTTCTTAATAAATTTTCTTTTCTATGCCCTGTTGAAATAACAGTAATGCCAATTAAAAATAGCATTTTTTTTTTTTACTGGTTATACTTCTTGAATAGTAATAATAATAAAAATATTATAAACACTGAGTAAAATTGTCATTATTAACCATCAATATCTGAGGGAAAAAATAAATAAATAAAATTTCCAAGCTATTGTCAATGGTTCAATGGTTTTATCTATGATACCTGATTATTCATATAACTAAAGGATAATATTTTTAAATGCCAGCTTCAAATGAAATAGAACTAAAAGTGGCACTAAACCTTTCTAAGCTTTAGTACCCTCAACTATAAACTGAGAACAATAATGCTATCTAGCTCACAGGCCAGGTTTAAACAAGAGTTGATGGATGGAAAATAACAATATCTGGCAGATAGGAAAGGCTCAATACATGATAGCCATTACTCTGTCAGCAAATTAAAACTCAAAGTTCTCATTTGGTAAAGAGTGTGGATTTCTCAATTTTAATAAAAAATCAAATATTCCAGTATTTTCAATAGCTTATATCTAACAATTCCTATGCTATGTAGAGATGAAGCACGGCTACAGTGTATCTTACGAAGGTGTAAGATGACAGAGGTCTTTATGTCAATGATATAATTTCTAAGTTCTTTTTCTCTGAAATCAGTAAATATTACAAAAGATTTCATACATTGTTCATAATTATATTCTCCATAAACACTGTTCAGTGACAATACGATGGCAAATAAGAGTATAAATGAAATGAAGGAAGACAATACCAGCAGAAGTTGTACTCTGGTCAGTGGAAAGGCTGACAGCTGAGTCGGCAGGAGGAAACACGCTGGCTTTCAGACTAGGGTAATTTTCTGTTACAGAAAACTCAGCTCCTGAAGTCTCCTCTTTGTCACCTTGATCTTCCTTATCCATACGAGTTAAGAAAGGTACTAATCCAGAACATATAATACAATAAAGAGAAAATGGGGAGAAAAATATCACATGGAAAAGATATATCAATTAGCTAACATTCTTTCTAGATGCAACACAAATATATTAGAAGTTTGCAATATATTCTGATCGTTTTCTACTAAATAATGAGTTTAATATGAATGTTAAAATAAAAATTAAACTCTCCCATAATTATAAAAAGAATTAAATTTACTATCAACTTCAAATAAACATGTTGTTGTTGTTGTTATGTGCTGTCGAGTCGGCCCCGACTCATAGCGACCCCTCCTTGGGTTTCCGAGGCGGTATCACTACGGAAGTAGGATTGCCCAACCTTCCTTCCGAGGAGTGGCCGGTGGGTTTGAACCGCCAGCCTTCTGGTTAGCAGTCAAGTGCGTTAGCCACTATGCTACCAGAGCTCCTCAAATAAACATAGCAGATTGAAATACAGTAGACAGGATCATATCCTGCTATAAAAACACAGAAAGGCCAAATTTAAAAATAAAAAAAGTTAAATATACACCGAGCTTTCTAAATTGAGAAATCAAGGTAAAGCAGTAAGTATACAATGCTATCAGTCTAAGGCATTTGACTGTTAACCAGAAGTCTGGCAGTTCAAACCCACCAGCCACTGCTCAGAAGGAAGGTTGGACAATTGACTTCCATAGTGATACTGCCTCAGAAACCCAAGGAGGGGTCGCTATGAGTCCAATCCGACTCCACGGCAGTGCATATACAATGCTATAGGGCAGTACACACAGAAACAAGAGACATGGTTTCTAAGATTACAGTGAGGAGGGCTGAGCTACCTGTACATAGCCTAGAGCTTTGGAGGACAGCTCTGTCCATAATATGGAGATAATAAGCCTGCCCTGGAGAAGCAACAGAGACATTGTCCATTTGCCTGAATAACGGGTGGGAGAAAAATAAATCAATCATGAGCAATGAAACCACACTCCCGCCACAAGCAGGTATGGTTTCTGCATTTATACTATCTGTGTAGTACTTAACTCCAAGCCAAGAAGTTTATATAAAAACTTGTGTAGGTTAAACACTTTGCATACCTACGGATAGCAAAGGTCCTTATCATGCTGCCCTGTTCTGATCATTGTTTTTGCTGGCAAGCCAGTCTGTGAACCAGACCTTGAAATAGTCCTGAGAGATTTACACAGACACCTGGACCCACAGTTCTATTTCTTGGAATGCAAACATGCAGGAATGAGAATTGAAGGTCAGGTAAGCCTGGCAGGGTGCCCCTTTTGTGTACTTCAGTATAAAACTGCCTGTAGCTTTAAGACTGTGTTTTTTTTTTCCTCTGTCTGTCTCCCTCTTCCTCTCCTGTCCTTCCAGCCTGCCGGCTCCCAGACTCCCTGTAAGTAAGTACCAATAAATCCATGTTACAGTGAATGGACTCCAGGTCATTTCTTTGGTCTCTCAGCCATTAGTGCGAGAGATACTCTCAACTGGCTGGGGATCCTGCCCCTCTCCTTACAACTTGTCCTGATTTTTTTCTGCTTCAATGCTAGCAGGAAGCAATGCAAAAACACTCCAAAGATAATCACACACAACCTACAGAACCCTGCTAAAGATAAACCCATGATGAAGCAACTGAGTGCCAAAAAGCTGTCAAACATGCTGATAGCTCCTAAATAAGCACTGACTTTATAAAAATAAAATACAAGGAGATTAACTGGAGAGGGAGAAGCAAAAAAAAGGTAGATACAAACTACTAGAAAACAATACAATAAAAGATAAGAGGAACAGATTATGTTAAAATTCTAAAGTTTTTACATAGTTTGGGATGTAGATATACTTGCGTTTAATTTTTAACCCAACTATGAATGTGGAAAACTCAAGAATAACTACGAAAAGATTAAAAAAGAAGGTCTAATTTATGAACCCATACCAAACCAAACTCACTGCTATCGAGTCGGTCCTGACTAATAGTGACCCCTCCTTGGGTTTCCAAGGCTATCACTAAAGAAGTAGATAGTCCAACCTTCCTTCAGAGGAGTGGCTGGTGGGTTTGAACTGCCAGCCTTCTGGTTAGCAGTCAAATGCTTTAGGCACTGCGCTACCAGAGCTCCCAGCAATAGATAAGGGTTCCAAATTTCCCACATCCTTGAAATGTTTATTATTTTCTGTGCCTTTTTGTTTTGTTTTGTTTTACATTAGCCACCATAGCTGGAGTGTAATGTTATTTCATAGTGGTTTTGATTTACATCTCTCTTATGGCTAATGACACTAAGCATCTTTTCATGTGTCTGGTGGTAAGACTGAATGAGTGAGAGAAACTAGATATAAACAACAACTATACAAAAAACCCACTGCCATCAAGTTAATTCTGACTTATAGCTACCTCCATAGGGTTTCCCAGGGCAGCCCTGAAGGTGGAAGGCAGAGAGCCGGAAGCAGCGTTTGGAGCAGCTTCAAGGGAGGCTAGGAAATGAGCAGAGCAGTTTGGATCAGCAGTTTGGAGATGACCTTGTCTGTCAGTTTGTTGTCCTGTGGTGGCTTGCACGTTGCTATGAGGCAGGAGGCTATGCCACTGGTGTTGCAAATGCCAGCAAGGTTATTCATAGTGGACAGGTTTCAGGGAGCATCTAAACTAAGACAGACTTAGAGGAAGGAAGAGACCATCCACGTCTCAAAGAACTGGCCAATGAAAACCTTATGAATAGCAGTGAAACACTGTCTGATATACTACTAGAAAATTTTATGAATAGCCCTAAAACACTGATACAGTGACAGAAGATGAGCCCCTCAGGTCAGAAGGCACTCAAAACACAACTGGGGAAGAGCTGCCGCCTCAGAGTAAAGCTGACCTTAATGATATGGATGGAGTAAAGCTTTCAGGACCTCCAACTGCTGATATGACACAACTCAAAAATGAGAAGAAAAAGCTGCAAACATCCATTAATAACTAGAACCTGGAATGTATGAAGTATGAATCTAGGAAAGCTGGAACTTGTCAAAAAGGAAATGGAACGCATAAAGATAGATAACCTAGGCATTAGTGATCTAAAATGACTGGATTTGGCTATTCTGAATCATTCAACCATATGATCTACTATGCTGGGGATGACAATTTGCAGAGGAATGGCACAGCATTCATCATCACAAAGAATATTTCAAGATCTATCCTAAAGTACAGTGCTATCAGTGATCGGATAAAATCTATATGACTACAAGGAAAGCCAGTTAAGACTACTATTACTCAAATTTATTCACCAACCATAAAGCCAAAGATGAGGTAACTGAAGATTTTTACCAACTTCTGCAGTCTGAAATTGACTGAACATGAGATCAAGATGTGCTGATTATCATTGGTGACAGGAATGCAAAAGTTGGAAACAAAGAAGAATCACCAGTAGCTGGAAAACATGGCCTTGGTGATAGAAATAATGCTGGAGAACGCATGATGAAATTTTGCAAGACCAATGACTTATTCATTGCAAATACCTTTTCTCAACAACACAAACAGTGGCTATGCACGTGGACTTCACCACACAGAGTACACAGGAATCATATCAATTAAATTTGTGGCAAGAGGCAGTGGAAAAGCTCAACATCTTCAGCCAAAAGAAGGCTATGAGCTGATTACGGAATAGACTATCAACTGCTCATATGCAAGTTCAAGTTGAAGTCAAAGACAAACAAAAGAAGTCCACAAAAGCAAAAGTATGACCTGAATTTAGAGACCATCTAAAGAATAGATTTGATGCATTGAACACCAATGACAGAAAACCAGAGAAATTGAGTTGTTGTTGTTGCTAAGTGCCATCAAGTCATTTCCGACTCATAGCGACCCCATGCACAGCAGAACGAAACACTGTCCCATCCC
>NW_006921887.1:590520-595689 GCF_000298275.1 Orycteropus afer afer
GTTTCTTTGCTATTCATAAGGTTTTCCCTGGCCAATTCTTTCAGAAGTGGACGGCCTCTTCCTTCTTCCTAGTCTGTCTCAGTCTATAAGCTGAGAGAAATTGTAGGATAACATTAAGAACATTATCCATGAAGAAAGCAAAAGGTCATTAAAAAGACAGGAAAGGAAGAAAAGTGAAAACCTTATGAATGGATGTCACAAGAGACTGAAACTTGCCCTTGAACAGAGAGTAGCTAAAGCAAATGGAAGAAATGAGAAGATAAAAGAGCTGAACAGAAGATTTCAAAGAGTAGGTGGAGAAGACAAAGTCAATTATTACAATGAAATGTACAAAGACATGAAGGTAGAAAACCAAAAAAGAAGAACAAACTCAGCATTTCTCAAACTGAAAGAATTGAAGAAAAACTTAAGCCTCAAGTTGCAAGACTGAAAGATTCTATGGGCAAGATATTGAATGACGTGGGAAACATCAAAAGAAGATGGAAGGAACATACAGAGTCACTGTACCAAAAAGAACTGGCTGATGTTCATCCATTTCAGGAGGTGGCATATGATCAAGAACCAATGGTAATGAAGGAAAAAGTCGAGGCTGCACTGAAGGAATTGGTGAAAAACAAGGCTCCAGGAATTGACAGAATATCCATTGAAAAGTTTCAATAAACTGATGCCATGCTGGAGTCACTCACTTGGCTATGCCAAGAGATTTGGAAGACAGCTACATGGCTAACTGACTGGAAAAGATCCATATCTGTACCCATTCCAAAGAACGGTGATCCCACAGAATGTGGAAATTATCAAACAATATCATTAATAAAGCACATAAGTAAAATATTAAATCTTACTGAAGATAATTAAAAAATGTTTGCAGCAGTAATTGACAAAGAACTTCCAGAATCGCAAGCTGGATTCAGAAGACAACACGTAATGAGAGAAATCATTGCTGATGTCAGATGGATTTTGGCTGAAAGCAAAGAATACGAGAAAGATGTTTACTTGTGTTTTATTGACTATGCAAAACCATTCAATTGTGTGGATCATAACAAATTATGTATAACATTGAGAAGAATGGGAATTTAATTATACTCATGATGAACCTGTACACAGACCAGGAGGCTGTCGTTTGAACAGAACAAGGGGATGCTGCATGGTTTAAAACCAAGAAGAGCGTGTGTCAGGGTTGTATCCTTTCACTATATTTATTCCATCTGTATGCTGATCAAATAATCTGAGAAACTGGATTATATGAAGACGAACGTGGCATCAGGATTGGAGGAAGACTCATTAACAATCTGCGATATGCAGACGACAAAACTTTGCTTGCTGAAAGTGAAGATGACTTGACGTCTTACTGAGGAAGATCGAAGATCAAAGACTATAGCCTGCACTATGGATAACACCTCAATACAAAGAAAACAAAAATCCCATAGCAGCATCATGATAAAGGGAGAAGAAAGTTGTCAAAGACTTCCTATTACTTGGTTGCACAAACAGCATCAATGGAAGCAGTAGTCAAGACATCAGATGATGTATTGCATTGGGCAAATCTGCTGCAAAAGACCCCTTTCAAATGCTGAAGAGCAAAGATGTCTCCTTGAAGCTAAGGTGTGCCTAACACAAGTCATGGTATTTTCAATCACCTCTTATGCATGTGAGAGCTGAACAACGAATGAGGATGACCAAAGAAGAGTTGATACCTTTGAGTTGTTGGCAAAGAATACTGAGAGTAACATGGACTGCTAAAAGAACTAACAAATCTGTCCTGGAAGAAGTACAGCCAGAAAGCTTCTTGGAAGTGAGAATGGCCAAACCTACTTTGTGGTGAGAAGAAACCACTCCCTGGAGAAAGATATCATGCTTGGTAAAGTAGAGGGTTAATGGAAAAGGGAAAGACCCTCAACAAGATGAACTGACACAGTGGCTGCAATGATAGGTTCAGGTATAACAGGGATCATGAGGCTGGCACAGGACTGGGCAGTGTTTCATTCTGTTGTACATAGGGTCACCATGAGTCAGAGATGACTTGACAGCACCTAACAAAAACAACACAGGGCTTTCAAGGCTATAAACCTTTAGGGAAGTAGACACTTCATCTTCCTTCCATGGAGCAACTAGTGGTTCAAACTGAGGACTTTTTGGTTAGCAACTGAATGCCTTACCACAGTGCCACCAGAGTTCCAACTATAGATACAGTGAAAAGGAACACTGGTACCACAACAGTTTAATATCTTGGCTGTTAACTGACAGGTTGGTGGTTTGAACGATCCCATAACTCCACAGCAGAAAGACCTGGTGATCTGTTCCTATAAAGATTATAGCTTAGAAAATCCTACAGTGCAGTTGTACTCTGTCACACAGGTTCATAATGAGTCAGAATCAATTCAACAGCACCAAATAACAACAAATAGATATCACAGAAATTAAAAGTTTATCTATCCTATTTTCATTCTTTCAATAAGAAAAGAGAAAGTTAACAGGTCTTCATTGCTTAATCATTTAACCAGACCCTCAGATTTCAGTTAAGCTGATGATCATGGACAAAAAGGAACCTCAGCACAAGGCTCTGTGCAGTCCTCAGCAGTGTATGGCCAGGGCTCGGAGGTCACAGAAACTGAGATCCAGCCTACACTGGTCATTCTGGTATAAAAGCCAGTGGAGTGTATAGCATTAGCTTCTTAGAACAAATGGCCTTGAGATAGGAATCAATCACACGGCTTATCACAAAAATAATCTCAATATAAGTATTTGGAGCTGATGGCAGCAGCTTAAATATGAAAACCATTCCCAGTTCTGACACTCCAAAAGGCAAGGTTTACTCATTCAGGTCAACAAAACCTAGGCTGCAATCCTTCTTACCCACACACATACCTTCTGCAGAAATGCTTATGGTTTTTGAAGCCAGTGCTTTATCAAATTTAGGGCTAGAAGATAATTCAATGTGATCTACTGGTTCAACCTGCTGAAAAAACAAACACAAGAGAACAACTATTACAAATTTTATACTTTGATATTTTCAAAGTAACAAACAATTTTATGTAGGTTGGAAATATCTGTATTAATGTAATAGATTAAAGAACTAATGGGATTAAATCTAACACGAGCTAAAAGGTAGGTACAAAAAACAAGGAGGAAATTTTTACTTATTTGTAACTTACCTGATTTAACCTTTTAAAAGAATAAGGACTCACTGCAGCAATATTTACAATTGCCAAAAGGTGGAAATAACCCAAATGTCTATCAATAGAAGAATGGATAAATAAAACATGGTATAACTGTTCAATGTAATATTCAACCATAAAGAGAAATGAAGTTGTGACACCTGGTAAGTGAAATAAGTCAGACACAAAAGGACAAATATTGTATGATTGTACTTAAAAGAAATGTAGAGACCAAAGTAGATCAGTGGTTACCAAGAGTAAATGGGAGGGAAAGATGAGAGAGTTATTGCTGAAGGTATACTAAGTTTCTGTTGTTGTTGTTGTTGCTGTGTGCCACTGAGTCGGACCCAATTCATAGTGACCACTCCTTGGGTTTCCAAGGCAGTATCACTATAGAAGTAGATTGCCCAACCTTCCTTCTGAGGAGTGGCTGAAGGGTTTGAACCACCAGCCTTCTGGTTAGCAGTCAAGTGCCTTAGGCACTATGCTACCACAGCTCCCAAGTTTCTGTTAAGGATGATGAAAACAATTTGGAAACAAATAGTGGTGATGGTTGAACAACACGGTGAATATAATTAATGCCACTGAATTATACATATAAGAATTGTTAAAATGACAAATGTTTTCTTATATATATTTACCACAATAATATTTTTAAAGGGGGAATGAAGGGACAAGAACATATAATATAATTTTGGAATGGGAGAAATGTTAGCTATCATCTAGACAAAACATTTCATTTTGAAATGAAGGAACAAGGCCCGGAGAAATTCAGTGACTTTCTTTGTGTCAGAACATAGATATGAACCTAGGTCTTCAAGACTCCTAGGCAGTAGTCATCCACAGTATCCCTCTGCCAACTACTTCCAGGCCTACAAGTTGGGTCCTCAACAAAACGAGCAAGTCAAAATCTTTGTAGTTGTGTGTGCATTAAAATAGGATGATGACATTTTAAACAAATATGCAAAATCTAACATTTTTATTATATTAATTTTTCTTCCTGAATAAAAAAAGGTGATATTCATACAAAAAAATTATTAATTTATTTATTCTGAATACTTTCCAAAGATACAGAAAACTTACAAAGCACTGATTACTAGTTCCCTTACATAAAATACTTAGAAGAAACTGAGAAGAGGCTCCAGATAAGATGGCGGACTAGGCAGAAAGACTGCACAGACCCTCTTCAACAAAGAAAAGGGGAACCAATAAACACAGACACAGAAGGCAATCCTGGACCGCTGATCTTTGGAGAGAAGGATATAGAAGTGGACTAAACTAAAACTAACAGAAGAATTTACATGAAAACACCAAAAAACGAGACATACAGAGCTGCGGTCTGGCAGCAATCCTGACGGCACAGACACCTTGGATATTGCCGAGTAGTGGTAGGATGCAAGAAAACCTAAAAATCAGCCCTGCTAGCCAGGGACTGCATACAGGACTGCTCTGGTGGCTGGCAAATAAAAGGGGAAGCAACGAAGAGGAAGGCAGGCTGAGCTGTGGACTTTTGCCTATCCAGAGAGTGCAGCCATTTTCAATGTTTACAAGCGGTTAGGCCATTTTGGATATTTAAAGCAACAACGTTCTCCCAGATTCCAGGGACTTAAGAACAGGCTCCACTTCCCGAGAACCAGAAGGACATTCCAGACATGGACGACTAGAAAGGTTTGACATTCCCCTTCTTACTCTTACATCCCGCACCCTCTTGGTGAATGGAGGTGCGGCCATCCCTCACTCCCACCCACCTTCTAGGCTGGCAGGAATTTCATCCCAGGCTGTGTACTCAGATGAGCCTGGGTGCCCTGCCCCACCCTGCCCGATTTTTTCTTTTTTAGTTTGTTTGTTTTAGTCTGTTTTAAAACTATTATTATTATTATTATTATTATTGTCCTTTTTTTTATTATTCTTTATTCTTCCTTTCCCAGGTTGTAGTTTTCAGTTTTTTTTCTTTTCCCTGTTCCTGGTTGCAATTTTTTTTTTTCTTTCTTGTGGTTAACCCTGTTCCTTGTTT
>NW_006921887.1:596498-597942 GCF_000298275.1 Orycteropus afer afer
ACAAAACCACTGAGAAAATTGTCCAAGATTTGTTGGAGGAGAACTTCCCTGATATGATCAAAGATGAGAATATACCCATTCAGGAAGTCCAACGAACCCCAAACAGGATAGACCCCAAAAGAAAATCACCAAAACATATCATCATCAAACTCATCAAAACCAAAGACAATGGAAAATCCTGAAAGCTGGATGGGAAAAACAAAAAGTAACTCACAAAGGACAACCAAAAAGAATAAGCTCTGATTTCTCAGCAGATCCATGCAGGCAAGAAGCCAATGGGATGGTATATATAAATCCTTGAAGGAGAAAAATTTCCAACCAAGAATTACATACCCAGCAAAATTGTCCCTCAAATATGATGGAGAAATTAGGAGATTTGCAGATAAGCAGAAATTAAGGGAATTTGTTAAAACCAGACCAACCTTACAAAAGATACTAAAGGAAGTCCTTTGAATAGAGAACCAAAAATAGCAAACAATAACTGACCATTAATACACAAGATGACATAACCCAGAAACAAACACAGCTATGGAAGTATCCAAAGTAAAATAAGCTTACAAGATTGTAAACAGGAACCAGTGACATCAATTGTCAAATGAAGACAACTACAAACCAAAAAGAGGGAGTAGTAGTTACTGTAGTAGTTATAGAATTTCTAAATGGTGAAGAATTCAAGAGTGTTGCCAGACAGAATGGACTGCTCTAAACTCGGGGAGAAAATAATAAATCACAGGGTAACCGCAAAGAAAAATGATAAACATCACATCAAAATAAAAAAGAGGACAAGCACAAATATTCAGCAAATATTAAAACAACAGCAACAAAGGAAATGATAACATGATTCATAAACACAGTGAGCTCAGCACAGAAAATATATGGAACAAAGAAACCAGCGACACCATGAAAAAAGACATAATAAAATAACAGCAAGCAATACTTTTTGATAATTACACAGAATGTTAATGGATTAAATACAACACTCAAGAGAAGGAAAGTTTCAGATTGGATAAGAAAACAAAACCCATCAATATGCTCTCTACAAGAGACACGCATTAAAGACAAAGACAAAAATAGACTAAAAATCAAAGGTTGGAAAAAGATATATCAACTAAATAGCAACCAAAAAAGAGCTTGTTGTTGTTGTTGCTATGTGGTATTGAGTTGGACCCGACTCATAGCAACCCCTCCTTGGGTTGCCGAGGCAGTATCACCACAGAAGTAGATTGCCCAATCTTCCTTCCGAGGAGTGGCTAGTGGGTTTGAACTGCCAGCCTTCCGGTTAGCAGTCTAATGCCTTAGGCACTATGCTACCAGAGCTACAAAAAAGAGCAGGAGTGGAAATATATATTTCTGATCAAATTGACTTTTAAGACAAAAACCACGATACAAGACAAGGAAGGACATTATATAATGATTAAAGGATCAACTGAACAAGAAGATATAA
>NW_006921887.1:598746-599210 GCF_000298275.1 Orycteropus afer afer
AATAAGAAATAAAATGGGTGACATCACAACAGAACCAACTGAAATAAAAAGGATAATATCAGGATACTATGAAGAATTGTACTCTAACAAATTTGAAAATCTGAAAGAAATGGACAGATTCCTAGAAACACACCACTTACTTAAACTGTGGAAAAGTTGAACAGGACCATCACAAAAGAAGAAATTGAACAGGTCATCAAAAAATTACCAACAAAATAAAGTCCTGGGTCAGATGGTTTCACCGGGGAATTCTACCAAACATTTAGAGAAGAACTGACATTTATCCTACTCAAACTATTCCAAAACATAGAAAAGGATGGAATCCTCCCTAACTCATTTTATGAAGCAAGCGTAACCTTCATACCAAAACCAGGAAAAGACATCACTCAAAAGGAAAACTACAGACCAATATCCCTCATGAATATAGATGCAAAAATCTTCAACAAAATCCTAGCCAATAGACT
>NW_006921887.1:601931-603680 GCF_000298275.1 Orycteropus afer afer
GACTCGACGGCACATAACAACAACAACAAAAAATATATGGCATAAACAGACTATCAAGCATAACTCAAAATGTACAAATAGCAGAGAAACTAGATGAATGGGACCTTCTAAAAATTAAATTTTTATGTGTTTCCAAAAAGTCAAAAGAGAACCTATAGATTGGGAAAAAATACTCTGCAATGACATATCTGACAAGGGACTTATCTCTAGAATTTATAGAAAATTCCAACACCTCAATAACAAAAAGACAAATAATCCAATTAAACAATGGACAGAAGACATGAATAGACACTTCACCAAGGAGGATATTCAGGCGGCCAACAGACATATGAAGAAATGTTCATTAGAGAGATGCAAATCAAAACAACAATGAGATACCATGTTGCCCCAGCAGTAGTAGCAAAGTTCAACAAAACAGAAAATAACAAATGCTGGTGAGGATGCAGAGAGATTGAGACTCACACACTGCTGGTGGGACTGTTAAATGGTACAACCATTGTGTAAAGCAGTATGGTGATTCCTTAAAAAGTTGGAATTAGAAATACCATTTGACCCAGCCATTCCATTACTAGGTATATATCCTAAAGAAGTGAAAGCCAGGACAAGAACAGACATACGCACACCCATGTTCATCGCAGCACTATCTACAAAAGCAAAAAAGATGGAAACAACCTAGGTGTCCATCAAGCGAGGAACGGATAGCCAAACTATGGTATATACACACAATGGAATATTATGCAACCTAAAGAATAACATAGAATCTGCAAAAAACCCCATAACGTGGATGAAATTGGAGGATATTATGCTTGTTGAGTGAAATAAGTCAATCACAGAAGGACAAATATTGTATTCGTCTGTTATTGTAAAAAGTCAAGGAAAGGTTTATATATGGAAGGAAATTTTCTTTGTTGGTTCCCAGGGGTGGGATGGGAGGGGAGGGAACACTGTTAGATAGATAAAGGTAAGTATTGATTTGGGTGAAAAGAAGGGCAATGGACCAAATGTGAGTGATCAACATGGTGGCATTGAGGAAGAGGAAGACATAGAGATGTACATGGGAGGTGCAGACAATAAAGATGAACCTTTTAGCACATACAGTACTGTGTCGTCAGTGAAGGCAAACATAGGTATACAGATGGATGATGGGTAGACAGGATGAAGTATTAAGTATGTCTCTATGCAGTGGGGAGTGTACCCAAGAACATGTATAGGGTTGGCAGACAGTAGTTTTACAAGTGTATTTGTATGTTGTGTAAGAATTCCCAGGTGTATAGTAGAGCTGACAAAGGAAAGGTTGTAGTCACTTCTTGATCTCAGCCAGCTACCCAGAGGGACCGAGTAGTTGAACACGTGGACTCGGGACCATAGTCACAGGGGACATCAAGGTCAATTGGCATAACATACTACACAAAACATTGTTCCATCTCCCACTTCGGCAAGTAGTGACTGGGATCTTAAAAGCCTGAGAGCAGCCATCTAGATGCAACGATGGGTTTCTCCTTGTTCAGAGCAAAGAAGAATGAAGAAAACCAAAGATTCATGGAAACGATTAGTCCAAGCGACTGGTACACCATGTGATCCGCAGCCTATATGACTATAAGACCTGAAGAATTAGATGGTGTCCGGCTACCACTGTCAACCACTTGGAGGGGCATCTATGTAGGAGATCCTGGATAGAGAAGGAGAACAATGTGGAACAAAACTCAAAATCATTTGGAAAAAAAAAAAGGGGGGACCAGGTTTGCTGGT
>NW_006921887.1:604520-624464 GCF_000298275.1 Orycteropus afer afer
GCAAGAGACACACATTGCTGAGTGAGACACTGAGGGACCAGCACTGCTGGGAAAGAGACTGTGAGAGACTCTTGGCTGAGGGACGGTGGGCTGGGAGAGACTGAGTGTTCTTCCTGAACTTGAGTTGTAGCCTGGTGCTTCCCTAATAAACCCCGTAATCCATGAGTTCTGTGTGGCCACTACAGCGAATTATCGAACCCAGAGGAGAGGTGGTGGATGCTTTGGGAGGAACGGTTGGTGAAAGGGCTGGAGGGAGGCAGCATGTCTGGTCTTGTAGGAATAGGCCTTGGGTTACTGCTGGTAATCCTGCTTCCCTCTTGTGGGATTAGAGGAGGTCAGAACATGTGGCCTCCTGGTTGTTTTAGCAGCAGTGTTTGTCAACTAGGGCTGATTTTGCTCCCCCAGGATACATGTGGCACTGTCATTTGTGGTTTTTACAACCGGGGGTGCTCTTGGCATCTAGTAGGTTGAGGTCAGAGATACTGCTAAACATCCTGCAATGCACAGGATAGCTCCACCATAAAGAATTACCTGGCCCCAAATGTCAGCAGTACTGAAGTTGAGAACGCTAGCTTAAAGAAGTCAAAATTCTCATTATTTTGAAAAATTAAATGTTCAAAATTATACTGCAATCTGATAACTCAATTACAAACAAACAAAGAAGGGCTATCTTAGCAGAATACAGGCCTACCATTTTGTGCCTGGGGAAATCCTGCTCTATGTTTTCAGCAATGTTCTGTATCGCCAACAGCTGTTCATCAATTTCCTGAAGTTTAGATGTGAGATGCTCTAGTTTGCATGCTGCAGGGCTTGGTGCAGGAGAAGCATCAGAAACTTCCTGCAGCAGTTTCCACAACAGGCAAGCTTCTGCAGCTTCTGTCTTTATGCTCTGTTCTTTGAACTCAGGCTTTGACACATCTAAGTATGAATAAAAGTAAAATCAGGACTGATTATAATTAAGGAAAAGATAGATACTGATGAGGCTATTTTTTTTCCTGATGCTAGTTTTTGACAACCTCATTTTAATCCAACATAACATTCTCTTGCAATCATTTAATATACTTAGAAATTCCATGTCAGACTCTTGACTTTTGAGATTTATCTTTGTTGTGAGATAAGAAGGCATAACAATGTTATTATTATCAGTCAGCTCCAAATACAAGGTAGTTTGAATGTTACCTTTTCACCTGCTACAAAAAAAGTATAATTCATCAAAAGCATCTTTTATATTTTCATGACTTTTTAAAACTATGTGGAAACAAACAATGTCACACAGTAAAAGGTACACCCAGTGTTGGCTACTGGCGACTTTATATGGGATATCAGGCCACTGTGTCTATGTATTTTCTATGTGCTATTCCAGAATTCCCCACCTTTTAAAATATGAGAATTCCTTTTTAACATCAAAACATTTATGAACTTCCACAGAATATTTATTTTGAGTTGCCATTCAATTTTCAAAAAACATATGCATCATTAAATCCATAGTCTTCCTGCAAAATGACTACAGGTCCCACTTCCAAAATATCCCATTTGCAACTACGGATCTCACTCAATTACCTGCCTGCTCCCACTCCTGTAGCAAAGGAAGTCTTTTTTTGTCATTTATTTTGTAACTGCTGAGTTTTAGTGCTTTTTGCTAATAGAACAGTAATTTGTGGAGGTGGGGTTGCTATTTATCTTGGCTATTCACCTTTGTTCTGCTGTACTCCTGATGGTGTGGGCAAGATGATACTAGGCTCCTTCATTTTAGTAATGTCTGCTCCCCAGCTTCTTACATCCAGACAGGTTGGAGATACCTTTGCAGCTTTAAAAAACAAATCCACAGCGGAATTGGCAGATTCTACCAAGAATAGGAAAGGAACACAAAGACTGATTCTAAACTTCTAAACAAAATACTTGCAAGATTAATAAAGCATTTCTAAATGTGAATATAAACATGCAAAAGCAAAGTAGGTCTGTAGAAGGGAAGCTAAGAGATCTGAGTAAGGATGAAAATACTATATTAAAAACTTTTACAAAATATATTTATTTTAAAAAATTAGAAAAATATATTACCTTCACTCTTAATATTGTGGAGGGGAGCAGCACTAGTAACTGAAGCTGCCATATAATGCAACTCAGCAGAAGATGGAACTTCTGGATGATCACTTTGCTGTCTGGTAACATTATCATCTAAAAGTTCTTCTTTGGCAGGTAATTCCTGCAGAAGATCATCAGCTTCAATGTCAATCACATCTATGTAAGTGTGTCCAACCTGAGCCAAATATATAAAACCAAAAAGAATTATATTCTTTTCACTCTACATGGCCACTCTGCCAAAAAAAGGGGGGGGGGTTAATTCTTATCAATAACAAGGCAAGAAGAGCTTTTATGTGCTTAACTTAGGGCAAGTTGCAGGATTAACATGTTACAGTCAGAGTATATTATCTGGGGTCATAACACTTTTTTTTTTTTTATTGTTAGCATTTTATTTTATTGTGGTTTGGGTAAAAGTTTACAGAGCAGTTTTTTGTAACATCACTAGCAATCTCCTCAGTGTAACAGCATTCTTCCCGCTTCCTCCCTGGGTTCCCCATTCCCATTTGTTCTTTTTTCCTGTGACTTCCTGCCTTCTAAGCTTTGTTTTTGGGCAAATGCTAGCCTTTTGTTCTGGTACGGTTGATGCTACTGAAAAGTACATTCCTCCCTGGTGTTATTTATTCATCTTATAGGGCTGTCTGTCATTTGGCTGAAAGGTGATCCCCGAGAGTGGTTTCAGTTCCAGGTTTGAAAAGTGTCTAACAAGCCTCTAGGGTTCCACCAGTCTCTATCAGACCAGTTAAGTCTGGTCTTTTTCATGATTTTGAACTTTGTTTTACATTTTTTCCCATTCTGTCCAGGACCTTCTGTGGTGCCCATCAGAGTGGTCAGTAGTGGTAGCTGGGCATGATCTAGTTCTTCTGGTCTCAGGACAGTGAAGGCCATGTTTCATGTGGTCCAATAGTCCTCTGAACTAATTGTTTCCTTGAATCTTTGGTTTTCTTTTCTCCAGTCAGGGAAGAAACCATTAGCTGCATCTTAGGTGGCCACTCAATAGCTTTCGAGACGCTAGGTGTAGAACATTGTCTTTGTGACAATAGGGTGTAGAGCACTGGCTTTATGAACTGTGTTATGGCAATTGATTTAGTTGTCCCTTGAGAGTGTAATCTTAAACCCTAAGCCCAATGACTCATTCCCACAAGATATGTTGTTATGGCTAAGAAGTTTTCATAACTTTGACTGCTGTTTGCTCTACCATATACATGGATATATTTGCAACACATACAAACACTTATGTAGAAATATACTCTACCAAACTTATATGTGGTTGTGAGTATAATCCCGTTCACCTATCTATACCTATTCAGCTTGCATGTCTTCCTGTGTATCTACTCATACCTACAAAACTACATAGAGTAGATTTTTAGCCTCAAGTAATCTATACAATTGAATATTGTCTGGATGACCATAAAAAAGGTTGGCACAAACGTATTATTAGAAATTCTGAATTAAATACAAACCAAATTTGCTTCAGTTGAAGGTGACAAAGGTTTCTCTGACACTTCAGTGGGCAACTTGATATTTAAATATACATCTGGAGCCAACAGCTGAGGAACACTCAAAAATTTGTGTTCTGAAAATTGAGAAGAGAAAAACCAGGAATACACTGTCTATATGTGGCTCTAAATCATTAACTTCATAAGGATAAGTTAGCAACAACCAACATAAAATGTATTTGTTGAAAATATCAGTATAAGTTTCACAGGCATAAACAAATTAAAACAAATTCTACCATATGAAAAATTTAGAGTAATTCATAACTGAATGCACACTGAATGAGATTATTGCTTTTCCTGTATAACTAATTTATAAGAACAGCAAAGTATCTAAATTATGTCAAGAAAATGGTACGATTTCCTATTTTCATTTCAGGTAATATTAACTCATGTCATTTACTTTATTTAGACTATCAATAAAGACAAATTCTACGAAATTAAGCCACAATTAAGATTTTCCTACTTTCAACATTTTGTAACTAACAGATTTATTGGAATATAATTCATATCCTTTAAAAGGGTACCATTCAGTGGTTTTTTTGTATATTTACAGAGCAAATGGCTAAATTTTACCACTTAAAACGTTTTAACATCTAAATTATACAAAAGTCATCTGTTTCTTGTCACAAGTAAAATAAAATTAATGTTGTAGGAGCTCAGCAGACAGCTTAATGCTGTGCCTTTTCCCTAGGACTCTAATTATATTCCTTGTATTTTGTTTTTAATAAAAGATTACTTTTAAATTTCATATGTAAAATGTAACTCACTGTCATATTGTGTACTGGAAATTTGATAACAAAGCTGAGTTTAAACCTTATGTTAACCAAAAAACAAAAAGAAAAAAGGAAAGTGAAAATATTTAAATTATCATTCCATCTCCATTAAATCAATTAATTAGTTTTACTGTTTTTTGTTTGTTTCTTTCTTTTTAGTGTATATGTTGGAGAGGGTGCCTCCTGTTTTGGCATCATGCAGACATGATCATTAATAAGTCATGCTGATCTCAGGAAAAAAAAAAATTATACCTGATGCAGAAGAAATTATTTGATTTTTACCACATTCAGAAACGACTTCTTGAGAAACAGTTTTCATATCTTGTACTAAAATAGAAGATTTGAGGGAAAAAAAAGAAAACATAGTATCACAAACACAAGAAAAAATTAAGTACAGGAGTACAGCTAATTAGATACTATGCATATAAAAGGTAGTAAAAATGTATGACAGCTTAACAATTTAATTTTTAAATAATTAATATGACAATTTTAGATTGTGCTATTGTTCACATCCTAGGCCAGATTACCTGGATGAATAATAGAAAGCAAAGGCAAAGGACCTCAATGGCTTTTCTCAGATATGCTCAGAGAAATAACATTATTAATAATGTTTCTCCAATGTGCACTCTTTAGTTATATCAAAAACATACATGGTCAACCTCCTTCAGAAAGAAATACAAATGAATAGAACAGTGGCAAAAAATTAAAAAGTTAGCAAAATCACAGGGATGAAAAGAAGAGGCTCTTATGCAGGAAAATACTCACTGAAGTAGTAATTTACAGGAGGAAAAAAAACTAACCAGTCTACTATGTTGAACAATAAGGGATTAGTTACCTATTTTATAACACAATTAGAAGAAGCAATATGCTTACAAAGTACTTTTTGATGACACAGGGAAATGTTTTGCATAAACACAAGTTAAAATGTAAAGCGAAGAATACAAAATATAGGTATCACTTGTCATCCAAATCTAATGCCTTTCTGAAAATGTGCAAGACGGTGAATTTTCAGATAATATGAGACTTTACTGCATTATCTCAAGTGGAAAAAAAGGTGTCCCAGTCCACTCATTTTCCCAACTATCATTAAGATACTCTTGAACATCCAGACAACAATACAGCAAGGATTACCACATAATATAAAGCATTTTAAATATGACTTCTTAATGAATTGTGGGTGGTTCGAACTCATCAGCTGCTTCATAGGAGAAAGATGAGGCAGTCTGCTTTTGTAAAGACTCACAGCCTTGGAAACCCTATGAGACAGTTCTACTCTGTCCAACAGGGTCACTATGAGTTGGAATCAACTCAATGGCAGTGGGTGGGTTTTCGTTTTCTTTATTACCATTCATTCACCTCATTAGTTTGTGTGTCGTATGCAACAATACTGAATGTATCACAAATTAAAGATATAATCTAATATAAAAATATTCCAACATTACTGGAAAAAAGCAAACACTGGCAGTCATGGAAGGGTTAAACTCTGAGACCCAATCCCAGGGAAGACAGCAACGTCTGGATGGTGAGAATCCAAAAAGTGAGGGACACATGCACAATTTATCATATCGAACTATATAAAATGCACAAAAGACCGAAAGAAAAAAAACTGTTAAAGAGTGGTGTAATTATGGTTAATTTTCATCTTCTACAATATGTTCAATCCAAATGCCATGACAATTATATGTTATTTTTTAAAGCAAGACAACAAATATTATTTTATAACAGTATTAGGAAGGTTTTCAAAAGCACGTATAAAGTATAAAGTTCCACGTATAGTTAAGAGAAACTGTTTACTAAATGTCATAATGAAGAGTCACTAAAAACACAATGGGCAGAGCAATATTCAAGATGTTACCCAATGTCCATAATGATTAATTACATTAATGAGGAGGTAGGGCAGGGACATTCACAAATAATAGATCCACCAAAACATAGTTCCTTTTCTCTTGGACACAGCTGCATACACTGAAGCCAATCTAGTCCTCTTCCAAGCTCAACTTTACTAGCCACAGCCCAGGCCTCTTAACCACAGGCTGTCAATTCCAGTGCAGGAAATTAATGGCATAGAGAATACAAATTCTAAACATTATTTCCATTTGGCTTAGGATATATTTTATGGCATGTTTGAACAAAAAAAAATCTCCACTTTATTTTACCTATGTTGTTGTTGTTATGTGCTGTCGAGTCGGACCCGACTCATAGCAACCCCTCCTTGGGTTTCCGAGGCAGTATCACTACGGAAATCGATTGCCCCATCTTCCTTCCGAGGAGTGAACTGCCAGCCTTCTGGTTAGTAGTCAAGTGCCTGAGACACTACACTACCAGAGCTCCCATGTTTTACTTAAGGTATCATTAAACTTAACTTAAAATTTTAAATTACTAAAGTATACACCAGGACTGGGGACAAGAACCTGGGATGCATAACTAAGTATCATATAATTTTAAAGCATTGCCTTAAAGAAAAAAGTCTATATATCTTAAATATTACAAAATATTTTTTAATTAAAACAAAAGTAGCCTCCTTTTTACCTGGGTCCGTATTTGTACTTGCATCCTGACTTTCTATAGCTTTCTTCCTTACAGAGGCCATGAAATGTAATCCAGCTGATGTAGTAATGTCACCTTGAAGCATTTCTTAAATACAAAAAAAAATAGGGAGATCGCTGAAAAGCCAACATACTATTGGAGCCCACTTGAAGTATGAAGTGTTAGGGTGTCATCAAAATGGACTTTCTGAAGGAGGTGGTATCTAAGTTGTGTTTCAAAGACAGGTCAGTGGAATCAAAACCTAACTTCTGGAGGATTCTGTAGTCTAGTCTAGCCTAGTAACTTAGATGTTCTTTTGGCTAATGAAGATCCACTTGAAGTTATTAAGCAAGGAAATGACAGGGTAAGATCCATGTTCTTTAAAAACACACCCAGTCACGGTTTAGACATAGATTTGAGTGGAAAAAACTGAAAGAAGGCAATCAGTTAGATGGGGCTACTGTGGCAGTTCAATTAAGAACCCAGAAATGGTGAAGAATAGAGGAGAAAGGAAAAATTTAAGTATTACAAAGGAGATAAAAAAGGCAAGAACTAGTTATTAACTAGATGCAAAGGGAAAAGGGAGGTTACAATTCAGAGTAACTTATGCTTTGGGTTAGGCTGGCAGTAACACACAAGAGAGAACGTGGAGGACAAATTAGTTTATGGAAGAATAATGAGTTCACCCAGAATATGCTGTGCTTGAGGCAATTTTTACCCAAGTGGAAAAGTTCATCAGAAAGCAGAATCGAAGTAAAAATTCTGTTATAAAGGTTGGGTTTAGATATGGATTTTCCTGAGAGAAAACCCAGGGAGAGTAGGTACAAAGGAGTAAAAAGCATGGTATATTTTTGGGATACTACACAGTCCTTAAAAATGACATCATAGAAAAATTATCTGGTAATATGAGAACTACCTTAACACCAGTATGTAAAAATAAGTACATAATAAGTAAGTACAGAGCTATTATTTTATGAATATCCTTATACAGATATATCTATATTTTCATGTAACATATGTATTTGCACATATTTGTGTAGGGATATTCACAAAGCCCGGAGGAATATTAACATTTGTTATTCTCTAGGCAGAACATAATGAGAGATTTTAATTTTCTTAGTTTTCTCTATTTGTATTTTCTAAATCTTCTTCAACAGCATGTATTACTTCTACAAAGGGAAAAATGTTACTAAGAGTGAAAAGAAAGTGGTATTAAAATAAATAAGTGGGAAAGAAGAATGCCAGATGGATTAGAAGTCAAGAAGCTGAAACCAAGCAATCGAGGAGATGACTCTTGGTTTAGGCATGCAGAGACCTGATATTTGGCAGGGGCATTGAGAAAGGAAGAGAGGACCAGGTCAAAGACTACACGTATGAAGGAGGAAACAAAGGTGAGAGAGAAATCTAGGGTGACTTTAAAGGCAAAAATTGGCCAATCTGGAGAATGCTGATATCACTAACACAATGATACCAATTTAAAATTGGGACATGTTGAATTTAAAGTGAAAGTATTACAGAAATATGAGAAAATAGGACAGTATATATACATTTAAGGGTCTTCAAAAACTTTGACAGTGGATATTATTAGAGGGAATGGCTCAAGTTCAAGAGTGAGTGTGTGTGTGTGTGTATGTGTGTCAGAGAGAGAATTATGAGGAAAAAGGCTTGGTAAATGCATATATTCAGGGTATACAAAATAAATTGATCAATTCAAAAAACAAAGCAATTTCTTAGCTGTAAACAAGTTCTCTCTCCTGAACTGATTCCTCTATTTTTAATGTGTGTGCATTTTATATGATGAATTTAACCATAGGCTTGTTCTTCTATAATTTCTCTTTAGATCTTACATAGCAGTAGCGACTCTAATTGCTTAAAATGCTCTATTGCAGAGGCTGGCAAATATTTTATATAAAGGGACAGAAAGTAAGTATTTTAACTTTGTGGGCCAAATGGTTGCTGTCTTAACTACGCAACTCTGCTGTGGTGTGAAAAGAGCCACAGACAATGCATAAACAAATGGGCATGGCTGTGTTTTAATAAAACTTGATTTATAAAAACAAACATGACCAAATCTAGCCTGCAGGCCACAGTTTGCCAACCACTGCTCTATTGGATAACACATCAAAACACATATACACACCATGCTGTCAAAGATAATATGAAAATAATTTAGTCTCATTTTTACATTGTACATATTTCTAAAAAGTGGATTTTGCCTTGAATTTAGACATTACATTAATCATGAATGTACATACCAAAAGGGATATCAAAGTCATCCAAAGGCTCGGAAACACAATGTTCTTCATGCTCCTAAATGAATCCCCAAATGATTAATCTATAATTAACTTAAAGACATTATTTTGGAAAAGAAATATTTAATATTCAATAAAAATAACAGGCATGAAGGTTTTTTTTTTTTTTACTAAAAAAAAAGTACAGTTACTGTAATTCTAGAAATAAGAGGAATTAAACCTCTATTATTTATTCTATCAAAATAACTCAATGAAAGATTCACTAAATTCACAAGACAAAAAATCAACAGCATTACCAATGTAATGCAAACTTACTAGGTTACTATGTATAATTCTTCCCTACAGAGTAGTTCTGATATTCAAATAGTACTTCTGTCCTATAAAAATCTTTCACTGACTCAATAAACATTGTTGCTAAGGGTCTACAAATATGCTCTTGAGGAATTACTAAACGAGTGTGCCTTTTGAAAATTCATATAAACAAAACTACAAATCTGTTGTAAAAACAGCAAAATAGGCTGGCAACAAATTTATAAAAAATGTTTTAAAAGACTTTAATTAAGATATACATTATATAACAAACAAAACTCACTTTAGGGAATCCTAGAGGTATCCCTAAGAGATAGGTAATGCCCAGCTACCACTGTCAACCACTCAGAGAGGGATCTAAGTAGGAGATCCTGAATATAATGGGAGAACAATGTGAGACAAAACTCAAAATAATTAAAAAAAGAAAAAAAAAAAGGGGCGAGGTTTGCTGGTCTGATGGAGCCTGGTGGAACCATTGAGACTATGGCCCCTAGCTGCCCATCAGGTCTGGAATTGAACCTACTTCTGTGGCTTCCAGCCAAACAAAAGACAGGCATATGAGCTAAACATTTACATTAGACAGATATACTCCTTGGAGAGATCAGTCGTGGGAGAATAGAAGGGCTATGTATATATATGTACAGGGAGACAGCTCAGGGGCCAGGAGTGCATGGAGGGAAGGACACAGGGAAGAGGTAACTCTGGGGAGGAAGTGGGAAGAGAGCTGTTGCATTGTGGGAAATTGCAGTCAATGTCATGAGACAAAGTGTATGTGAACTGCTGTATGGAAAATGAATTTGTTCGGTAAACTTTCACCCAAATCACAATGAAAAGAAAAAAAAAAAGAGAGATAGGCAAAATTATAATAAAAGCCCAAACAGTATACCATATGCAAAAGATGGCAGCTTAGAAAAAGAATAAAGAAAAAAAAAGAATGATTTCCAATATAAAAAAGTCAAAAGGCAGATGCTCTAAGCTGCCGTTGTTAATTTGTCATATTTGCTCCTCCTTTCCCAAACTGTTCCTCCTCAACTAACATAATAAATGTCCACTAGTCCATGAAGGTAAGCAACATGGATTTACAAATGTAATGATATAAAAGATTCCCCTTAACACAATCAGAAGCTCTGGGCAATCAAAAGATTAGATCAACCCCAAAGACACATGAAATCCAGGAAGAATCTATAATAGTTCCTCTATACCTTGGGTTTCATAACCATCTCTGAATTATTATTATTAATGATGGAATCTTTGGGCTGGAAAGTCACACTTGGTTTTTTCCTCATTTTCTCTGAACTTTTTTCTTGCAGCTCTTTCTCAGCTCGTCTTCTTTGCCTGTTAAAAACAATAGAATACAACATACTTTACCATTACAGACATCAATCTTTTGTTTGTATCATGCTATAGGGAGGTGACCAAAATAAGGTTAATATATTATTATCAAGGGAGCTCTAGTGGTGTAGTGCCTAAAGCATTTGATTGCTAACCAGAAGGCTGGCAGTTCAAACCCACCAGCCAGTCCTCAGAAGGAAGACTGGGTGATCTAGTTTCATAGTGATACCACCTTGGAAACCCAAGGAGGGGTCGCTATGAGTTGGATCCAACTCTACGGCAGTGAGTTTGGTTTATTATTATCATTATCAATGGAATTTAATTAAATTAGCAAACTATTCCTTTAGAATACAAGCAAATATAAGCAAAAAATCCAAGAAAACATGAAATTTATTTGTAGCTACTCTACTCCTGAACTGACTATTTTGTATTGTCACAGGAATTGTATCCTGTATTAGCCAAGTCCATACTTTTCAAATGATTTTTAAACTCTTTCTTCTGCAGATGTTAAGCTTATCTCAGAAAAATATCTACTGGATACCTTTATTTTCCCAGTTGAAGAAGTTAAAACCCTCTTAGTCATCTCATCTCAATCCTATCCATGTGCAAAGAGATCCCAAAAATTTAAAGAGAAGACTTACTTTAAGAGAGTATTTGGAATACAAAGAAGGAACCCTTTCTAGAAAGAGAGCACTGGATGTAGATTTTAGGGTCTGATCAAACATGAAATTTTTAAAGTATTTCAAGACTTAGTATTAACTTACCAATCAACACATGCACTGAACATTAATTATGAATAAAACACTATAATAAGGATTCTTCATCAGAAGTTATAGCCTTACATTTTTCTCATTTACCTTTTATTTTTTCACAACTTTCTTGTTGTTGTTAAGAATACACACAGCATAACACATACCAATACATCAATTCAACAAATTATGTACGTACAACCCAGTGACATTGATTGCATTCAAGTTGTACAACCATTCTTGCCTTCCTTTTCCAAATCGTTGCTCCTCCAATTAACTCATTTCCCCCAAAGTTTCCTATCTAATCTTTCAAATTGCTGTTGTCAATTTGATCCCATAGAGACAGTTCTTAAAAGAGCACAATGCTCAGGGTGGACATTCTTTACTATGTTAAGCTAAACTATTCATTAGTTTTAAGAAGACTTCAGGGGCTATTTTTGACATAAAGTCTGTTAAAGATTATCTCTGGGCAATAGTTTTGGGGTCTCATGAAGCCTCAATGGCGCCAAGAAAGTCTGGATTTCATGAGAATTTGAAATCTGTTCTAAATTTTCTCCCTTTTGATCAAAGATTCTTGTGATATTCTCAAATAAAATTCCACTTAAAACTTGCCTTTTTTTACTGTCCTTTTCTTGTCTTATTTCAGGTGATTCTATTTTGACATTTAGAAGCTGAATTGGTCCAGGATCACCTTGTTCAAATAAGTTATGTGTTAGTCTCTGTTGGCTTTGTTTAAATGCAACAAGATTTTCAAGTGGGATAAGCTGTGGTTCTTTATACTACAAGAAAGAAACAAAGCATAATAATTAAAAATTACAAACCTGAATAAGATAATATGTTAACAAAAAAATAAGAAAACCATTTTCTTAAACTAAAATGTGCAAGAGAGCAAATGGGTTTAGACCGGTAACAGGAACGTCCAGATCTTAAAGAGTTAGCTCAGCTTCAGCTGAGTCACTCCATTTCAGAAAGTAAGTCTGAAGTCCTAGTATTATTTCTTTCTCATATTGAAAATCATCCTTCTTATAATTACAAGTGAAATAACGTACAGCATTTGATTTAAAATTATTTGGAAGGGAGATAAGGCAAAGGGTGGGTGGGGGATTACAGACCAAACAGATTAGCAGTATGCTGGTAACAACTGAAGCTGGGTGGTGTAACATGCAGGTTTATTATACTATTATAATAATTTTTTAAAACCTTCTCAAAATATCTACTTTTCCAGTCCTTTAGACCTTTTTTCTTCCATTCATGATATGTTCAGAAGAAAACATGGTGAATATCTTTTCTAAGGAATGACTATTATTTTCCCATTATTCCCTTCAAATATTAAAAGTGTACCATAGAACAAACTACTTAATTACTTCCCTAAGATAGCATACACTCACATACAAAATTAGAACCTAAAAAATTTGAATTAAATGAAAGAGGACATGGTAAAACCTTTAAAATAGCCAATTATTATTTGTATATATTATTTCCTATAATAGAAGCATTCTTCTAAAAAAGGAAATGTGCAAGGTCTTTTCAGTGAACATACAGAGTTGCTCCTCCTTGGAACAATCAACCACGTGAGATCAAAAAGCACCATTTGCACAGGGATAAAGCTCAGAAGGCAGGAAGGGATAGAAAAGGACTAATGCAAGGAGTAAACATAGGGAGGAAGTAAGAAGATTAATGTTACATTGTGAGGATTGCAATCAGTGTCACAAAATAAAATATGTATGAACTGTTAGGTGGAAAACTAATTTACTCTGTAAACCTGCACCCAAATCACAATTAAAAGTTAAAAACTAAAAATAAAGAGGATGTGGTAGGCTTATAAAAATTCAATCTTTGTGTTTTGTTTTTTTTTTAAAAAAAAAACAAAACAAAACTCATTGCCATCAAGTCAATTTCAACTCATAGTAACCCCAATTGGGCTTCCAAGGCTATAAATCTTTATGGAAGTAGATTACCCCATCTTCCTTCTGTGGAGTAGCTGGTGGGTTTGACTACTAACCTTCTGGTTAGCTGTCAAATGCTTTAGGTAATGTGCCACCAAAGCTACTTTAAAAAGCTACCATTTTACTACTTGCACTACTACTGGTAGACCTGGGTCTATTTAACAATTTTAACCTGTAACAGCAATCACATCACAATTGTTGGAACCTCAAAATCTGTCTTTATATATGTGTGTGTATGTGAGTGTGCATGCATACACACATACACAGGATAAGCAAAACACTTGGTAATTTTATTTTAAACCAAAATTAAACCTTTTGCCAGTGAGTCAATTCCACTCAGGGTAACTCCATGTGTGCCAGAGAACTGTGCTCTGCAGGGTTGTTAATAGCTGATTTTCAGGAACAGATAGCCAAGCCTTCCTCCCAGAGCTACTCTAGATGGACCTGAACTGCCATCCTTTCAATCAGAAGCCAAGCACATGTTTGCAACATGCAGGGATGCTGAGTTTTATTTAATTTATTTATTCTTTTAGCATAAAAACAGCTGTAAGAGAGGCCAGCAAATTCTGGTATTTGTGTGTAAGAATAGCATAGTGCCTAAGGCATTTGGCTGCTAACCAGAAGGTTGGCGGTTCAAACCCACCAGCCACTCCTCAGAAGGAAGGTTGGGCAATCTACTTCCATAGTGATACCACCTCAGAAACCCAAGGAGGGGTCACTATGAATCGGATTCGAATCAACAGCAGTGAGTTTGGTTTGGTTTGGTTTATGTGTAAGAAACACCTAAAACCTTTAAAACAGCCAATAATCATTTTTATATATTATTTCCTATAATGAAAGCATTCTTTTAAAAAAAGAAAATGTGCAATGGCTTCTCAGTGAACATATAGTATTTATGTTACCAAAAATACAGGGCTTTTTTTTTTTTTTGCATCACTGGAAAAAATTCATTACCGTATTTTCTGGGGATAGACATGAGTGAAGTAATGATACTCTTGAGTATTTTCTTTGTTCTGCTATCATTCTGACAGGCACTGAGGGAACTGCAACTGATGCTCTCGAGGCTGATGAAAACATATAAGGAGGTTTAAACTGCAGGTGCAATAATGGAAGTCCAATGGAATTCTGAGGATATATCTCATGGGGACCTGGCTTAATCTCAAATAGTTTTTCTGGTTTTACAAGTAATGAAGAGTCCTGTTGAGGTGTAAAGTTTTGTCCAACATAATGAGCAAAGTTCAGATGTGTAGGGATTTCTGTAATTACACTTTCTGCCCATTTTTTCTGCTCAACTGCCTTTTTTATGGCTCCAGTATCATACTGGCCCAAATTCAAATAGGAAATTGAAGTAGTAAGTCCTTCTCTCTGTGGCAAAGGAGACTGGAAGGAATCAGATAATCCCCAAGCCTCTCTTGGTTGTGGCAGAGGCCTGAGAGGAACTTGTGGAACTCTTCCTGTAGATAAGGGAAGTAGCTTGAATTCATCCTTGGGTTGAATTTGAAGCAAAGTAAAACCATCACCAGGACTGAAAGTTTTTGCTGTTGGGATAAGTCTAGGTGTGTTCTGACTGGCAGGAGATGCAGACAAAAGATGAAGGTGAGTATTTGCACCAGGGGCTTCAGATGCTGGAGTTAGTCCTCTGTTCTGGGGTTGGTCTTCTATATGACATAAAGGAATACTGTCATGTGGAACATTCTAGAGGAGAAAAATAAAAGACACTATGTCAGTTAAAAATATAAATATTACAAATTCCTTATTTTATAAATGATGTTCAGTGTATATTTGGGATGAGGCTTTAATGTAATAACTGCTAAAAAAGATTATTTACTCAAATAACAAAAACCGAACAGGTTGAACTAGTAGGACAACTTAATGGTATTTTTATACATAATACCTGTACATTTCCACTACTGTTTTGATCAGATCGGGCAATTCCTTTATGGCAATGTGGGCTATTCTTGACAGACTCTCTGGTGCACTCTTCCTTGGATTGTTGATTAATGAAAAATCTGTCCTTAACATTTCCACTGCTGTCTTCAACATCACCACTTGGTCCTGTGGGGTTTGATATTTGGCTTCCCACCAAATGCACAGACTGAGACTGCTGTACAAGTTGATGTATATTTGGGAGATTAGCAAAGGATGATCCTACTATCTGCATTAGGCTCATGAAGTTGATCTGTTGCAGCTAGAATAAAACAAAAATTAAAAATCTAAAAATATAATGCAAAGAATTTAAGGAAGCAACAGCACCCAAGTATTCCATAAGACTAATACCTTTGTCTCCGTACCTGCTAGACCCATGAATGCTGAGCAGTAAGATAAAGTTTAAAAAGAAAAAAAAGAACAGCTTTCTGCTTCTAGGGAACTGAGAAAATGGACATTCACAAATGAGACTGAACTTGTAAAAACAGTTGCCATAAACATCTCAAGGGAATAATCCGATAGAGTAAGGTGAGCATAATCAAAAATTTTTCCTATAGTGGATGTGTTTTTAACAAGTTTCCAGAAGGAAAAAAGCACAGAGTAGCAAATAGGTGAAGAGCAAGGACTTCCTTTGGCTGAATGAAAGGCAAAGGCACACACCAGTGGTTCCCAAACCTGTTACACATTAGAATCACCTGAGGTGCTTTAAAAAAATCCCATGGCCAGGTCACAACCCCCATCAATAAAGTCAAAATGTCTAGGAATGGGAGCCAGGTTCAGTATTTTTTAAAGATGGCCAGATGATTTCAATCTGAAAAAAGGCTTAGGAACCACTATCATACACATTGGCTTAGCTGGAACAGAAAATTTGCAGCAAGGATAAGACAGCATAGATTAGCGCAATTCTCAAACTTCAGCATTCATCAGAATCATCTGGAGGACTTGTTAAATCACTGTTTGATGGGCCCAATCTTCACAGTTTCTGAATTAGTAAGTCTGGGGTAGGGCCTGAAAATGTATTTCAAACATTTAGGTGAAGCTGATGCTACTCCAAGAATCCCTGAACTTGTAAGCATATGGGAAGGATGGAAGGAAAGGCCAACAGAAAAATTTGCATTTGATAACGCTAAACCAATAGGGAAACACTGCAGATTAAAAATTATAAAAGAAAAATTTTCATCACAGAAATAAACAGAAGTAAATAAATAAAAATAATTCATATTCCTGATGCCAGAGATAACTAGTATTGACACTTTGGAGTATTTCCATTCATTCTCTGTATTTTTAAAACAAGACTGACTGACATCACAGAGCAGACAAATTAGTGCCTGAAATTTACTGATGGTTGTGAAATAGGAAAATGACAGTACTGAAACAACATCCAAAGAGAATGCTTGAGAAAACGTATATATAATAAATTTTGGAGCAAAAGATAACGGAAGACATGCCACCACATGGATGAACCTTGAAAACTTATGCTAAGTAAAAAAAAAAAAAAGAAAGAAAGAAAGAAAGAAACTGTATGATCCTTCTTGTCACTGTTAGGTGCCCTCAAGTCAGTTCCAACTCAGAGTGACCCTAGGTACACCAGAATGAAACCATGCCCAGTCCTGCCCCATCTTCACAGTTGTTGCTATGTTTGAGCCCACTGTTGTAGCCACTGTGTCAATATATCTCATTAAGGATCTTCCTCTATTTTGCTGACCCTCTATTTTACCAAGCATGATATCCTTCTCCAGGTACTGGTCCCTCTTGATAACATGTTCAAGTACATGAAACAAAATCTTGCTATCCTCACTTCTAAGGAGCATTCTGGCTGTACTTCTTCCAAGAAAGCTTTGTTCATTCTTCTAGCAGGTCATGGCATATTCAGTACTCTTCACCAATACCATAATTCAAATGCATCAATTCTTCTTTGGTCTTCCTTATTCATTATCCAGCTTTTGCATGCTGAATGACAGAAAATCTATGGCTTGAACCAGGCGCACTTCAGTCCTTAAGGTGACATCTTTGCTCTTCAGCATTTTAAAGAGGTCTTTTGCAACATATTTTCCCAGTCCAATTTATTATCTGATTTCTTGACTGCTACTTCCATCGGTGTTGATTGTGGAACCAAATGACATGAAATCTTTGACAACTTCAATCTTTTCTCCATTTACTATGGTACAGCTTACTGGTCCAGATGTGAGGATTTTTGTTTTCTTTATGTTGAGGTGTAAGCCATAGTGCAGACTGTAATCTTTAATCTTCATTAATAAATTCTTTAAGTCATCTTCACTTTCAGCAACCAAGGTTGTGTCATACTGCATACTGCAGTATGTGTCAACCTACATACTGCAGGTTGTTAATGAATCTTCCTCCAACCCTGATGCCATGTTCTTTTATATACAGTCTAGCTTCTCTGATCGTTTGCTCAACATACAGATTGAATAAGTATGGTGAAAGGATACAACCCTGATGCACTCTCTTCCTGATTTTAAATTATACAGTATCACCTTGTTCTGTTTGAACAACAGCCTCCTGGCTATATACAGGTTCCTCATGAGCACAATTAAGTGTTCTGGAACTCCCATTCTTCTCAATATTACCCATAATTTGTTATGATTTATGTAGCTGGATGATTTTACACAGCCAATAAAACACAAGTAAACATCTTTCTGGTATTCTTTGCTTTCAGCCAAGATTCATCTGACATCAACAATGATCTCTCTCATTCCACGTCCTCTTCTGAATGCACCCTGCATTTCTGGAAGTTCCCGTTTAACAAAAATTCAAAGCCTCAAGTTGCAATACTGAAAGATTCTATGGGCAAAATATTGAATGATGCAGGATGCATCAAAAGAAGATGGAAGGAGTACACAGTCACTGCACCAAAAAGATTTGGTCAATGTTCTTTATTTCAGAAGGTGGCATACGATCAAGAAACAATGGTATTGGCATTGAAGGAAGAATTTAAAGCTGCACTGAAGGACTGGCAAAAAAAAAAAAAAAGCTCCAGAAATTGATGGAATTCATGGAATACTCACTGAAATGTTTCAACAAACAGATGCTGAGCTGGAGACACTTACTCATTTTATACCAACAAATTTGGAAGATAGCTACCTGGCCAACTGACCAGAAGAGATCTATATTTGTGCCCATTCCAAAGAAAGGTGATCCAACAGAGTGCGGAAATTATCAAATAATATCATTAATATCACATGCAAGTAAAATCCTGCTAAAGGTAATCCAAAAACAGTTGCAGCAGTATATTAATGGGAAAACACTGGATTATGGGTAGCAAAAAAAGGCACAGATGACTCTCTATGATGGTGATTCTTAATCTTCCATGAGCATCAAACTGTTGGGGAACTTGTTGAATATACAGATTGGTGTATTTTACCAAGTCCTCAAAAAATCCACAGATAACACTTTGAAAAATGCTTTTAAGACATTAAGTTGGCAGAACACATGGTCCTACTAACCAGGAAAGGGAAAGAAGGGACTGGGCAGAGTAAGAATAAAAATCAGTTCCAGCAAATTTCATGTAACAGTGGGTTTGCTGAAAAAGTATTCTCATCAGAACCCTTAAGTTCAAACAGAAAACTAGAGCCAGAAGTCACTAATATAAAAATAATATATTACACATTATACCTTCACCACTCATCTGTTAATCTGTCATACCGTGGTGGCTTGCATGTTGCTGTAAGGCTGGAAGCTATGCCACTGGTATTTCAAATACCAGCACGGTCACCCATCATGGACAGGTGTCAGCAAAGCTTCCAGACTAAGAAAGACTGGGAAAAAGGAAAGTGCCATCCACTTCTCAAAAAAAAAATTGGCCAGTAAAAACCTTATGAATAGTAGTGAAACACTGATACATTACTGGAAAACTTTTATGAATAGCCCTCAAACACTGCCTGGTATAGTGCTGGCACATGAGTCCCTGACAGCAAAAGGTGCTCAAAATACGACTGGGGAAGAGCTGCTTCCTCAAAGTAGAGTCAACATTAATGACATGAATGAAATAAAGCTTTTGGGACCTCTACTTGCTGATGACTCAAAATGGGAAAAAACAGCTGCAAACATTCATTAATAATCAGAATGTTGAATGCACGAAAATGTGAATCTAAGAAAATTGGAAGTTGTCAAAAATGAAATAGAAGACATAAAGTTTGATATTCTAGGCATTAGTGAGCCGAAATGGACTGGTTTTGGCCATTTTGAATCAGACAACCATATGATCTACTATACCAGGAATGACAAATTGAAGAGGAACGGTGTGGTATTCATCATCACAAAGAACATTTCAAGATCTATCCTGAAGTACAATGCTGTGAGTGACAGGATGATATCCATATGCCTACAAGGAAGACCAGTTAACACTACTGTTATTCAAACTTATGCACCAACCACTAAAGCCAAAGATGAAGAAATTGAAGATTTTTGATAATTTATGTATTCTGAAATTGACCAAGCATGCAATAAAGATATGGATGATTACTGGTGACTGGAACATGAAAGCTGGAAATGAAGAATCACTGGTAGCTGGAAAATATGGCTTGGATGATAGA
>NW_006921887.1:625754-629408 GCF_000298275.1 Orycteropus afer afer
CCCACCAGCCACTCCTCAGAAGGAAGATTGGGCAATCTACTTCCATAGTGATACTGCCTCGGAAACCCAAGGAGGGGTTGCTATGAATCAGGCCTGACTCGACGGCACATAACAACAACAACGGCAGTTTACAAGGCGCTCTGGTGGCATAGTGCCTGGCGTTATTACCCTAACACCACCACCACTTCACTTCTGTGAGCAGCTCTGCATCCCAAAGAGCTAAGTTAAGATGTAAGAAGATGCTAGGCCCTAGAATTAACTTTTGAATGACAAAGAGTGTCCAAACCAGAAAAAACACTGCAATTTAATTTTCAGTTGTCCATTTCTAAATATTTGTTCCCAATTTAAAGTCTTACACATTCTTACACATATATATGTAGATTTACTTGTTTATATGTAGATATGCTCACCTGAACTAATTTAAACATTTCATCTTGGAGCATCTGCCTAACAGATTCCGAAGAATCTGGTAATTGAGGCCTGGGTTCATTTCTCAGGGTCTTGCAAGGTGATGAAACAGGTGTTTGTGAAGCAACACTGATTCCATTTGATACAAAAGGTGAAACTGAGGAAGATTTATCTTTAAAGGCAGAGACCTGTGCACTAGGTAGAAGTACATAAATAAAAACATACATTAATCAGCAAAAAATAAATTAAATGTTTATGATGTTTGTTTTGAACTCTTTTCCTTCTTCTAATTTAAAGGTTATTATGGGAGTTTACAAGGAGCTCTGGTAGCATAGTGCCTAAGGCATTTGACTGCTAACCAGCAGGTTGGTGGTTCAAACCCACTAGCCACTCCATGGAAGGAAGATTGGGCAATCTCTTTCTATAAAGATTTACTGCCTTGGAAACCCAAAGGGGATTGCTATGAGTCAGAATCGACTTGATGGCAGCTGAGTTTGGCTTATGGGAGTTTACAGGAAACATAAACCCTATAGCTGATCACTCTACTGAATAGGCTTCATTAGCCACCAAACACATTTGTCAGTCAGCACAATTCTTCACCTGAATGTCTTTAAAAGGGGCATGCATTCTCACGTTAACCAGTCACCTCCCTACTGTGACTCTCAGAACACTTCACACATTTATTTTACCTGCCTGATCCCTGTAGACATTTGAATTAGTGACCTTTGTAATCATTTTAGAGATCTCTGGTGGTGTAGTTTCTAAGGCATTTGACTGCTAACCAGAAGGCTGGTGGTTCAAATCCACCAGCTACTCCTTGGAAGGAAGACTGGGCAATCTACTTCTATAGAGATACCGACTCGGAAACCCAAGGAGGGGTCGCTATGAGTCAGAATCTACTTGATTAGTGGGACAAATTATGTAATTTAATGTGGAAATAAGTTCTTTTGACTAAAATTAATGATCCAAATAGAGTTAGGGAAAATGGGGAGCAAATGGATAAAAAAAGTGTTTAATTCTAGGAGTGGTATAGTATACTACTACTGATCATCATGCAAACAACACTATGTCTAAACAAACCACCGAGTTTACAATTATAACAAATGATAACAAAAATAATAAATTCTTATTTAAAAAAACAAAGATCAGAGCAAATTTTTTGGTTTTGCTCTTTTAAAAACAATAGTAAGGATGACTCCCTGAACCTAACAGGTACCTTGTTTTCTAAGAAAATTAATTTCATAACTAAGTAATGGGGCAGGCAATTACCACAGTTAAACAACTTTATCACTGTTTCCAAATATAAATAATGTATCAAATTGCATTTAGATTTATTTGGGTTTATACTCATTCTCTTTCAGGAATACTTGCCTTTTATGGAGCATCTCATGCGCTCAATAATGAAACTTAAGCATAACCATAAAAATAAAAAAAACAGGCATTACAAATGATCTGCCCATTTACAAACTTATTCAGTAAGTAGTAAGGAGATTAATACTAATCATGTAGAATTTTTCTGAAATTGTATTATATTATCCTCATATTTTACCAAGACTTCTAAATACTAGAGACTCAGGCTGCCTTACTTCTGATCAACCTCTGAAAAAGAAAGTCAAAGCACACAACTAGATGAATATATCCTATGTGAGAATTAAAAGCATTGCAAACACTATCAGAAATCTGGTAGAGGCTGAAAATGAGCAACAATGACACCTTTCAGTAACACATCTATAACTTCCTTGTTTTTTACAGAAAAGATTACTCATAAATGGCTCTTGTATGTCTTTAAAATAGAACTATTAAAGGAAAATTTTCAATAATTAACTTAAAGTCTCAGAAATGTCTACCTATGTTGTTTTTTAAAGGCTTCGTGTTACTTTCATTTTATTCTCATAGTTTTAAGTAAAAACACTTAGTAATTATTTCTAAGTGGTATATTAGTCATCGTTTCATTCTTATTTACTTGTAAAAAATTATTTCAAAATGGCAGAGTAGGTAAAACATTCTTACCTAGAAAGCTCTGAACTTGTATCTACACACAATGAATGAGGAATGGTAAGTTCCAAATTTGAAAAGTCTTCAATCATACTATAAATAAAGAATAATAAGCTATTAGGGAACAAGACATTCTTCAAATCATCTAAGGGGCAAGTGAGCTAATTCTCAGACAGTTAAGAGTTGAAACATCTTCTAATCCTTTGTAATGCTTAGCTCATAATTATAATCTGTTTACATTTGTCTCCATAGCAATTAGTAATAGATTCAAACAAAAACTTGTTTGACTTAACATAAGGATGCTGATTTAACATACTATATGGGAGCTCTGGTAGCATAGTGGATAAGACACTTGCCTGCTAACCAGACAGCTGGCGGTTCAAACCCACCAGCCACTCCTCGGAAGGAAGGTTGGGCAATCCTACTTCTGTAGTGATACTGCCTCAGAAACCCAAGGAGGGGTCGCTATGAGTCGGGTTTGACTCGACGGCACATAACAACAACAACAACATGAACACGATTGGCTGCTCAGCAACAGAAACAAAAGATCTAAAATGAGGGGATATGAAGTTAGCTGCAATCTCAAATTACAGTTATGGAACAGGCAGACACTTTGTTCAGGAACTAAAGAGCCTCTGCCACATTTGAAACTACAAAATAAATAAATAAATATATTTATATACATATATATAATATAAATATATTTTATAATGCCCTGTAAAAGCAAAGGATATTAAATATATCCTTTTGATTATCCATAGAAGAACTAAATAAAATTTGTGTACTAAGAAAGAAAATCCAATTATGTTACCTCTCTTACCCCTGGCAATCCGAAAATTCTAAAAATTAAGAAATCATACCCAAACTACAAAAAATGAAAGCTACCTTCCACTCTCCTTAAAGCAACAGAGACATGCTGGCTGAGTACATTCACATCTTAGCCCTAACTGCGAGTGTGCAGTAATCAAACCAAAAGACTATAAGTAAAAGGCTACATATATTATCACTTAAAATTGTTTATTTAACTCAGTAAAAATGGAAAGGTGGTTCTCTAGCAGCTGAATGAACTATGTTCTATTTACATCTGTGTTTTATTTTGATAAGGCTGATAGTGATGGGAGAACAAAAGCCATTTAAGACATCACTAAGTCATTGTTTAGGGAGCTCTGGTAGCATAGTGCCTAAGGCACTTGACTGCTCACCAGAAGGCTGGCGGTTCAAACCCACCAGCCACTCCTCGGAAGGAAGGTT
>NW_006921887.1:629508-633940 GCF_000298275.1 Orycteropus afer afer
GTCATAAGTGAAAGACTATCTGTACAGGTGATCCTTGGCAGTCCTTGGCATCTGTCTTTTCCCCATGTGCATATCTCTGTGTCTATTCTGCTCTTATATGAGTGCTAACCACATGATAAGGAGCTCTGGTAGCGCAGTGCCTAAGGCACTTGACTGCTAACCAGAAGGCCAGCGATTCAAACCCACCAGCCACTCCTCGGAAGGAAGGTTGGGCAATCTACTTCTGTAGTGATACTGCCTCGGAAACCCAAGGAGGGGTCTCTATGAGTCGGGGCCGACTTGACGGCAAACAACAACAACAACAACAACAAGTCATTGTTTACCATTGCTATAAATTGAAATTACAATTCCACTAGAAACATAATTGTACCAATAAGTATATGTTGTACATTATGAAAAAGCTGAAAGCTTCAATGAAGTAAATAAGCTGCTGATAATCATTTACATACTTTTTCCCTCCTTCCCTTTTCTGCTCAGTTGAGTTTTTCTCCATATATGTCTCCAGTGGTTCTTCTCTTGAACACTGTACCTCTACTGTAGAATGCTGTTAAAATCAAAACAGGGATCAAAATAGGAGATACTGGATAAAGTGGGAGAAAAATGTGAAACAAAACACAAAATCACAAAAGAAAAAAAGACCAGGATTACTGGTTTCATAGAGACTGGTGAAACCCCAAGACTATGGCCCCTAGTCACCCTTTGGGCCCGGAATTGAACACACTCCCGAGGCTTCCAGCTGAACATTAGACAGATATATAAGGTGAACATTTATACCAAGTAAGTATACTCCTTAGAACAATCAACCATGCGAGATCAGAAGGGCAATATTTGTACAGGGAGATAGCTCAGAGGGCATGAATAGGAAAGAAGGACACACGGAAAAGGTAACCACAGGGAGGATGTGGGAAAAGAGTTGTTACATTATAGGGATTGCATACAATGTCATGAAACAGAATGTGTATGAACTGTTGTGTGGAAAATGAATTTGTTCTGTAAACTTTCCCCAAAATCACAATATAAATAAATAAAAATTAGTAGCACCCAAAAAAGAGTTTCACATTTCACATCATCTAGATTAACAGTATAAATACAAGTGAGAAGTCAAACATTCAAATGTACTTCCAGCTCTGTTCTGAGCAGATCCTTATATTGCATGAATTGCCTTTGGCCTATCACCCTGAGCCATTCAGCATATGAAAGTACAGAAACAAGATGATGTGAATACACTAATGCAATGTAAATTATATATATACATCTCTGGTAGCATAGTGCCTAAGGCACTTGACTGCTAACCAGAAGGCTGGTGGTTCAAACCCACCAGCCACTCCTCAGAAGGAAGATGGGGCAATCTACTTCTGTAGTGATACTGCCTCTGAAACCCAAGGAGGGGTTGCTATGAGTTGGGTCGACTCAACGGCATGTAACAACAACAACAACATGATTAATTACTCTGTGAAAACAACTATAAAATTAGGAAAAACTAATCCCTTTTAAATAATTCTTTCAGTAATTAGAAAGGGCTATGTTCTATCTATAAATTCAGTGTATGGGTAAAGTTCTGAGAACACTAATAATACATAAAAGTATATATATATGTACAAAAACTAAACATTATTAGCTGAATTATATACTATATATTTTTGAATAAAGGACACTTTAACAATTTTTATTTTAACTTACTCAAATGGTTTATGAATTGAAAATTTATTTGCCTTGAATTATTAAACATCTTGGCAACAGAATTTTAGTGGAAAAAAGTGCTGCACAGCATGGCTCTACTCTATAATCCACAGTCCACCTTTAAGAGATGATATGATGTATTGAATAACAGTGAATTAAAAAACTTCAGGATAATTTAAACACTAGACAAAAGTAGAGTAATTTTATCCACTAATTAACTTACTTCTTCTGCATGCTGTGGTAAAGTCTGAATGCAAATAGCAATACTGGGACTTCTGACATTTTCAATGGGCTCTTTGGTATTTTCTATAGGGAAACAAAAGAGGAAGAGAAAATTGACTGCTTGAAAAATAATCTACTGATGTTTCAGAAAGTTCAGGGAAAATTACAGAAGACAAATTAAAATGGAAGGAACACTTTCCACCATTCTAACAAAAATATTTTTAAAAACCTGGAAACAATCCCCTCATCATCAGGTGAATCCCAGATGAGTCTTGGGAAGCCTCATATCAGTGTTTATAACTTTGTAAAGCTCTAATAGTTTCTGTATTTTTTAATAGTTCTGGTTTTAAGGAAGACTTATAGGAGTTTCATGGAACTGGTTAAAAGAAATGAAGAAACTCATCATAATTACATAAACAAAGAAAAAGGTTCAATATTTGTAAAAGAGTTTGAGGTTGTTGTTTAGGCTGCTGAGTAGGTTCTGACATATAGAGACCCCATGTACAAAAGATCTAAACAGTGACCAGTTCTGTACCACATTCACAATCATTGTGATGTTTGAGCCCATTACTGCAGCCACTTTGTCAATTCACCTCATTAAGAGTCTTCCTTTTTTTTGCTGACCCTCTACTTAACCAAGCATGATGTCCTTCTCAAGACTGGTCCCTCCTGATAACATGTCCAAAGGATGTGAGACAAAATCTCACCATCCTCACTTCTAAGGAGTATTTTAGCTTTACTTCTGCCAAGACAGATTTGTTTGTTTTTCTGCAGTCTATAGTATATTCAATATTCTTCACCAACACCGTAATTCAAAGGCATCAATTCTTTGGTTTTCTTTATTCATTGTCCAACTTCTGCATGCATATAAGGCAAATGAAAACAGCATGGTTTGGGTCAGGCACACCTCAGTCCTCAAAGTGACATCTTTGCTTTTTAACACTTTAAATTAGAGTTCTTTTGCAGATTTGCCCTATGTAGTAAGTCATGTAATTAATTTCCTGACTGCTGCTCCCATTGGTGTTGATTGCTAACACAAGTAAAATGAAGTTCTTGACAACTTCATTGGTTTTCTCCGTTTATCATGATGTTGCTTACTGGTCAAGTTGGGAAGATACTATTTTCTTTATGTTGAGGTATAATCCATACAGAAGGCTACAGTCTTTGATCTTCATGAGTAACTGTTTCAAGTCCTCTTCATTTTCAGCAAGGAAGGGTGTATCATTTGCACAATGCAGGTTATTAATTCTGATGCCATATTATTCCTTGTATAGTCTAGTTTCTCAGATTATTTACTCAGCAAACAGACTGAATAAATCTGATGAAATGATGCAACCAGAATGCACAATTTCCTGATTTTAAAAAATGGACTATCCTCTTGTTGTGTTTGAATGACTTTGTCTACGTACAGCTTCTGCATAAGCACAATTATACTAACTTAGACATAAGTTATCGTAGATAATCATTATTCATCAATATCAAATTAGTAAAGTCAAAGATTATCTAAATGAACTGACCTTCATAGTCTGATATGTGCATATCCATTTCCTCCTGTGTGAATGTTTCTACTTCTTCTAAAAGATCCTCATCAATATTTCTAAGCTCTTTTTCAGGATCAGGATCATGAGTGGCAGAAATAATATCATCATTGATTTCTTTTATTTCAGGTTTTTTTGCTTCAGTTGGCATTCTATGAACAAAAATACACCAGCTACAATAATGACCCATTCTTAAAGACAGAGTTCACTTTTGTTTCATTTGGTTTTTTCGAACAAAGAACTCAGTTTTCATATTTATAAAAACAAAAGCTCTCTTTTTTAAAAAATCATGAGTGGTACGCACTATAAAGCCCAATAAAAGGCTGCTCAATGAATAACTGAACATCCTAGTTTCTGTTTATGCAAAAGATTAGAATAATTTCAACTTATCTAAATTGTGGGTCAGTCTTACAAAGGAATTTTCCTGATATAAGGGCTTTGGCCTTGGTGTTCAAAGCTATTTTAGTCATAGGATTGCTTGATATGTAGATATAGATGAAATGATTAATTTAACATCCTCCCACATGGGAAATAAATTAATATAAGCAAATACAGGGAACTTTCAGGATATATTAGGCCTGCACTCAGAAGCTACAGGTAGATCAATAGAGAAGAAACATAATTGGTAATAAATTGTTACAGCAATTCAGATAGTGCTCATTTCCTGCTCTTCTAATTCAAAGAAATGCTCATTCTTTCCACATTCAAGGGTTTAATTCTTCCCTTTAAACCCAAACATCAAGCAAGTTATATTCTATTCAAAGAGAGGGTATATTCAGAGAACAAAAACCAGACAAGGATGCCCACTATCACCACTTCTATTCAACACTGTACTGGAAGTCCTAGCCAGGGCCATAAAGCAAGAAAGGAAAATCAAAGGCATCCAATTGGCAAGGAGCTCTGGTAGCATAGTGGCTAAAGCACTTGACTGCTAACCAGAAGGCTGGCGGTTCAAACCCACCAGCCACTCCTCGGAAGGAAGGTTGGGCAAT
>NW_006921887.1:636125-639985 GCF_000298275.1 Orycteropus afer afer
GTAAACTGTGGTCAATGGCATGAGACAAAGTATATGTGAACTGCTGTATGGAAAGTGAATTTGCTCTGTAAATCTTCACCCAAATCACAATAAAATAAAAAAGAAAAAGAGAAAGAGAGGGTATAATCAACAACTTACTTTAAGATATTCTGACAAGATTCATTGTGATAATTTCCTCCCTCAGCCCCATCTTGAGTTGATACAGCAACTAAACAGCCATTATCTGTTTTGCTCTCATGATTATTACTGGACACAGTCTGAGATCCAGAGTGATGATTCTCTATAACCTAAAATGAACCATTTATTGTATTTAGTATTTATTTTTGAACTCCTTATTTTTCTGCATATTTTAAAATTATTCACAATATCTACAGAACTTCTCCTGATTCATTCTCTTACTCATCTATCATATATTTACTGTCTTATTATTACTCAATACTTATTGCTGAAGCAATGAATATACCTTTAATTTACTTGGAAAAAGCAACTCTGATTACCTACATAGTATTCACACGAAATCAGACTTATAAACTTGTTTTCAGGCCACAAAACAATGTAAATAAAAATGTAATGGTCCTTTCATTTTATTATTTTTTTGCTATTATAATGACCTTTAGTAATTATTTTTAAATGGTATATACAATGGGCAAAAATACATAGAGTTGAAAATACAAGGGATATCCTATCTATCTCTTACTTAGAAATGTAGGCAGGAATTACCTAAAAATACTTCAACTACAAGCATCACACAAGGGTATAAAGTACTTAGGATAAAATAAACTGGTCTCAGAAAAAAGAAAAAAATCCAGAAAAACAACCCAAATTCACACACACAAACACACACATACATACACACACTTCACACCGTTCAACCAAGAACAAGCTATTTAAAATAAAACAAATTGAGATACTATTGAAATTCTCTAATATTAAAAAAGTGACGCATCCAACCATTTTGCCGTGCATATTAATATTAAAAAATTTGTTTTCCAGTGGGACTTCCAGAAAGATGGTAGAATAGGCAGACAAACTACACAGACTCTTTTCAATAAAGAAAAGACAAACCAATTGATAGACATACAGAAGATAATCCTGGAGCCATGAGCTTTGAAAGGAAGTATAAAGCAGTAGATTAGGCACCAACTAGTGGAGCTCTGGTAGCATAGTGCCTAAGGCACTTGACTGCTAACCAGAAGGCTGGCTGGTGGTTCAAACCCACCAGCCACTCCTCGGAAGGAAGGTTGGGCAATCTACTTCCGTAGTGATACTGCCTCAGTAACCCAAGGAGTGGTCGCTATGCGTCCAGTCTGATTTGACAGCACATAACAACAACAACAACACTGGAAAAACCTGAAAGAAAACAGTGCGTATGGAGACAGTTGGAGCAGTAAGCTTCTCTGACAGGACCAACAGCCTGAATATTTCCAAGCAGTGCGGGGGCCTGATAACTGACCTAAAGATAAGCCCTGGCTGCCAAGGGCTGCAGGCACAACTGCACTGGTAGCCTATGACTGGGAAAGGAAACAGCAAGGAGGAAGACAACCTGAGCTGTGGACTTTCAGCTGTACGGAGGACACAGCCATTTTGACTGTTTACAAGAAGCAGCCATTTTGGATATTTAAAGAGACCAAGGGCACAGCCACTTTGAAAGTGTACAAGTGGCAGGCATTTTAGATATTTAAAGTGACCGAGGGTACAATCATTTCTCTTGTTTACAAGCAGTGGCCATTTTGGATATTTAGTGACCAAGGGGACAGCCATTTTGAATATTTATAAGTGGTGGCCATTTTGAATTTTAAAGTGACAGCATTCTCATTTGGATTTCAGGAACCTAAGAATAGGCTTCATTTGCCAAGGATGGCAGGGACATACAGGAGGCTAACAATGGGAAAGGAGACAGGTGGTGAGTGCATAAGTGCTGTTTATAGCAGCACTAGTAAATAGAGTAGCACAATATACCTTGCTTATTCAGATACATCCAAACAAAAAAACAAAACTAAAATATTATGAAAATCACTCCAACATACAATCACCAATTAAATATAAACACAAAAATGTCACGATGTCTCAGAAACAACAGAGAATCACAGTCCACACAGAGAAGTAAGATAAAGCAGAAGAAACAAGGGACCAGGATATATACCCAGAACACATCCCGAGAAAGAAGCAGTTTTACAACTCCCTGATAAGGAATTCAAAATAATTAGATTTAGGTACCTTCAACAGATTGAGAGACAGATCAAGAAAAACACTGACAAAATTGAGGAAAACACAGAGAAAACCCTAGAACAATTTCAGAAGACAATACAAGAAAAAAATTAGAAATAAATGAAAAATTAGAAATGATACAAATCTATAGATAGAAATCCAGAAGATTAATACTAAATTCTCAGAAACAGATAGATAAAATATTGAACAGGCAAAGGAGCAGAAATGAATCAATGGAAGACAGAATTAGTGAGATTGAAGACAAATAATTCAGTACTTCTCTGGAAAGGGATCAATCAGAAAAAAGATAAAAACAAAAAGAAAAACCCAAAAATTCATGTGGGATACTGTCAAAAGGAATAACCTATATGTAACTGGAATTCCAGAACAGAAAGAGACAAATAAAACCACAGAGAAAATTATCGAAGCTTTATAGGCAGAAAATTTTCCTGATGTGATTAGAGACAAGAATATATCCATTCACACTGGGAAGAGGTAACTATGGGGAGGAAGTGGGAGGAGAGCCGTTGCATTGTGGTAAACTATGGGCAATGACATGTGACAAAGTATATGTGAACTGCTGCATGGAAAGCGAATTTGCTCTGTAAATCTGCACCCAAATCACAATAAATAATAATAATAATAAAAAGAATATATCCATCCAAGAAGTCCAGTGAACCCCAAACACGATAGACCCCAAAAGAAAATCACCAAGACATATCATCATCAAACTCACCAGACCAAAGACCAAGAACGAATCCTGAAAGCAGCATGCAACACAACGCAACCACTGCCATGGAGTCAAATTCGACTCATAGTGACCCCTAGTTGGGTTTCCGAGGTGGTATCACTACGGAAGTAGACTGCCCAACTTTTCTTCTGAGGAGTGGCTGGTGGGTTTGAACCGCCAGCCTTCTGGGTAGCAAATGCCTTAGGCACTATGTTACCAGTTCTCCTAACCCTTCCTAGAGACCTTTTTCTGGGCTAGATTCTGCTTTAAACCAGTACCACCTAGAATGAGTGCACTGAAACTACTTGTTTGCTGGGGTTCCTAGGTGCTGTCTCTACTCAATAGCAGCATGGAAAAAACAAAAAGTTATATGCAAAAGTAACTAGGTAAAAGACCTAGCTCTGATTTCTCAGCAGAAACCATGCAGGTAAGAAGGCAATGGGATGATATATATATAAAACCCTGAAAGAAAAAAATTTCCAACCAAAAATTATGTATCCGGCAAATGGTCCTTCAAATATGATGGTGAAATTAGGAGATTTCCAGATAAACAGAAACTAAGGGAATTTGGTAAAATCAGACCAACCATATAAGAGATGCTAAAGAGACTCCTTTGAACAGAGAACCAAAAACAGCAAACAACAAGCAACCATTAACACACATGATGAAATAACCCAGAAATCAGCCCAGTTATGGAAGTACCTAAAACACTGTGACAGTTGGAGCTGTGTTTCAACTTAGCTAGACCGCAGTTCTATGTAGTTGTTCCCATGATGGGATTGGATGACTGCGTTCTGAGTGGCCAATCTGTTCAAGGGGAGTTTCCCTGGGGGTGTGGCCTACTTCCAGGATATCCAGGACATCCTGGGAAAAGAGACATTCTTCTGTGAATAGGGATTCTGTTGTGCTGTCTACAACTGTC
>NW_006921887.1:641942-642578 GCF_000298275.1 Orycteropus afer afer
TCCTGCATCATTCAATATTTTGCCCATAGAATCTCTCATCAATAATTACACTGAATGCACCACTCAAGAGATGGAGAGTTGCCAACTGGATAAGAAAATACAACCCATCAATATGCTATCTATAAGAGATATACCTTAGAGAGAAAGACAAAAATAGACTGAAAATCAAAGGTTGGAAAAAGATACATCAAGCAAATGCCAACCATAAATAGCAGTTGTGGCAATATTAATTTCTGAAATAATTGACTTTAAGACAAAAACCACTAGAAGAGACAAGGAAGGACATTATATAATGATTAAAGGATTAATTGAACAAGAGAACATAACCATAATAAATATCTATGCACCCAATGAAAGAGTCCCAAAATAGATAAACCAGACTAACAAAACTGAAAAGACAAGCCAATGACTCCACACAATTATAGCAGGAGACATTAATACATGACTTTCAACCAAAGACAGAACAGCTGGAAAGAAACTTAACAAAGATGCAGAAGAGCCAAGCAATACAATTTACCAACTTGACCTTAGTGCTAGAGCACTTCACCCAACAACAGCACAATACACTTTCTTTTCCAGTGCATGTGGAACATTCTGCAGGACAGACCATATGTCAGGCCACAAAGCAAGCCTCAA
>NW_006921887.1:644232-654065 GCF_000298275.1 Orycteropus afer afer
AGGAAATCAATGTCATTTACAGTAGCTACCGAAAAAATAAAATACTTGGGAATAAATCATATCAGAGACACAAAAGACATATAAAAAGAAAACAAAAAAGACTACTTCAAGAAACCATAAGAGATCTACAGAAATGGATAGGAAGACTGAACACTGTGAAAATATCAAAACTACCCAAAGCAATCTATACATTCAATGCAATTCCAATCCAGATCCCATCAACATTCTTTAAGGATATGGAAAAAACAATCCCTAGTTTTATATGGAAAGTAAAGAGACCTCGGATAAACAAAGCACTATTGAGGAAGAAGAACACAGTAGGAGGTCTCACACTTCTGGATCTCAAAACCTACTGTACAGCCAGAGTAGTCAAAACAGCCTGGTACTGGTACAACAACAGACATATAAACCAGTGGAACAGACTTGACAATCCAGAAATAGATCCATTAACCTATGGTCAGCTGATTTTTGACAAAGGACTGAAATATGTTACATGGGGAAGAGATGTCTATTTAACAAATGGTGCTGGATCAAAGACTTAAATGTGAAACCTAAAACTATGAAGTTCCTCAAGCAGAAAATAGGAACAAATTTTAGGGGCCTTAATTTATGGCATAAATAGACTGTCAAGCATAACTCAAAATGCACAAACAGCTGAAGATAAACTAGATGAATGGGACCTTCTAAAAATTAAAATTTTTATGTGCTTCCAAAAACTTCTCCAAAAGAGTCAAAAGAGAACCTACATATTGGGAAAAAATAATTGGCAATGACCTATCTGACAAAGGACTTATCTCTAAAATTTATAGAAAACTCCAACACTTAAACAACTAAAAGACAAACTATTCAATTAAAAAAATGTTCAGAAGACGAACAGACACTTCACTAAAGAAGATAGGCATCCAACGAACACATTGTTCTGGTTATCTAGTGCCGCTCTGACAAGAATATACCACAAATGAGATGGCTTTAACAAACAGTTTATTCTCTTACAGTTTGGGAGGCTAGAAGTCCAAGTTCAAAGTGCCAGGCTCTAGGGGCTAGGTGAAAGCCTCCTGACCTTGGGCTTCAGCTCTGCCTCTTGCTCCCAGCCCACTGGAGCTAGAGGCATCTCTTCTCTCAGGCAGCTACTGGCTGCTGAAGCTAACAAGCCCAAGGTCAACAAAAAAAGGTACAGTCCCGATGTTACCAAACCACACGGCAGGCCATTAATTCAAGTCCATTGTAAGTCCCAAGGTTGGCAGGGCATGGCAGAATGCTGAACCATGACACAGCCACATGCAGAGTCCAAGCGTGCCATATGCTAGAGAATATCCCCAAGGCTTCTCCTTATATACAGGAAGGAGACCACATTCCAAAGGCAGCTACTCAGATGTTTGTGGTAGATCCCACCATGGAGTTGATTACCAGTCTCATCATGGGGAATAACTACCACCAGCTGCCCAGCCACTCAACCAGGCCCAGCCAAGTTCACATATAAATTTAACTACCACACAAATGAAAATATGTTCACAATCATTAGCCATTAGAGAGATGCAAATCAAAACAACAATAAGATACCATCTGGCCCCAGCACTAATAGCAAAGTTCAACAAGACAGAAAATAACAAATGCTGGCGAGGATGTGGAGAGATAGGGACTCTCATACACTGCTAGTGGGACTATAAAATGATACAACCACTGTGAAAAGCAGTATGGTGATTTTTAAGAAAGTGGGAATTAGATCGAAAATGGTGTCTCTCTTGTAGCACACATGCTAGTTCCCTCTACCATCTTAGTGAAGCAGTTTGAAGCGGGGATTCTGGTGCTCTGAACAGTTTATTAAATCAGAGTACACCAACTCAGGGGAGTGGGATTAAAAGGGAGAAGGGGGCAGTGCAATTATCCAGGGGCAAAAAAAAAAAAAAACAACAGGTGAACCTGCCCTGTGGAGCACTGACAGGCAGGTGAGACAGGGCATTGGAGGGCTCCATGGGGCAGTGGGAGAGAATGTACCGCACCAGAAGACTGGGGGCTGCTCCACAGATCTGCCTTCAGCACCTACTTGTATTACTGGTAACCTTGGGACCGCTGGGAGGAAGCAGGGACCCCCTGGCTCCAGGTGCTGCTAAAGTGGGAGCAGAGAGGAGAATTAGGCCACAAGTGGGCAGGTCCTGGGACAAACACCTGTCATGGATTGGGCAGTTATCCTAGGTCAGCTTTTTGGTATGGAGGGGCCTGGAGAGTGGGGTTTTTGTGGCTGTCTGGACCTGAAGGAAAATGGTGGCCCCTTAACAGCTGGAGTCTTTGCTGAACTTCAGCTAGCAGTCTGTGAGTAATAGTATAATGTCATCATTAGCAGCCTGCTCAAAGCTCTAGAAATGGCTCCTAGTACCTGGGAGCTTTTTTTTTCTCTTTTCTTCCTCTTGTCCCCACCTCTCCCCTGCCTCATCCAATAGAAAAATCAGATTCAGCCACCATAACACCTGCCAGCTCAAATCCTAAACTACCTTCATGACAGAGACCTGCATCCACATTCCATACAGTGATTCCATGATTACAAAGAAAACTGCAGAGCAACCCAGCATACCTGAATTAATAACCACAAAAATAAAATACACCAGCTCCACCTTTTCAAAATATTAAATAATAAAAGCAAGACCACTCAACCCAGGGTAATACACCCACATACTGTATGGAGATGCATCCCTTGGCACAATCGACCATGGGGCACCAGAGGGGCAACATTCGCATGGAGAAAATGCAGGATGCACAGGAGTGCATAACTACAAAGGGCACAGAACGGGGTGGTTATGGGGCAGGGAGGGGAGGAGACTGGGTTAGGGTTGGGGATGGTAATTGGGGAGTGCAACTAAATGTACATGAAATGTTGAATGTAAAACAAACTCTGTTCGTAAACTTGCACCTAAAGCACAATAAAAAAAATAAAAATAAATATATAAATTGCAATTAACAAGTGGTTTGAGGAGCTACAAAGGAAACATGATTCTTGAGAGAAATGTGATGTATTTCTGTGCAAGTGTTGTTTCCATTTCCATCAGAGTGGGTAAATGTGGGTCTTGTGCTTTTATTACTCCTGGATGGCAACTGTCTATTTTATAATTACTGATAAAACAATATATTTAAATTTACTATAAAAAGAAAGTTGGTATGGGTCTCTCCTCATCCAGAGCAAAGAAGAATGAAGAAAACCAAAATTCAGGGAAACAATTAGTCCTAGCGACTGGTACACCTTCTGATCTGCAGCCTATATGACTATGAGACCAGAAGAACTAGATGGTGCCCAGCCACCACTGTCATCCACTTGAAAGGAGATCTATGTAGGAGATCCTTGATAGAGAGGAAGAACAATGTGGAACAAAACTTAAAATCACTGGAGGAAAAAAAAGGAGGGGACCAGGTTTGCTGGTCCAACAGAGCCAGAAGGAACCACTGAGACTATGGCCCCTAGCTGCCTTTTGGATCTGGAATCGAACCCACACCTGTGGTTTCCAGCCAAACAAAAGATAGGCATATGAGTTGAACATTTACCTCAAGTAGGTACACTCCTTGGAGAGAACAATCATGGGAGAAAGAAGGGCTGCTTATGCACAGGGAGACAGCTCAGGGGACAGGAGCCCATGGAGGGATGGACACTGGGAAGAGGTAACTGTGAGGAGGAGGTGGGAGGGGAGCTGTTGCATTGTGGTAAACTGTGGTCAATGTCATGAGACAGTGTATATGAACTGCTGTATGGAAAGTGAATTTGCTCTGTAAATCTTCACCCATATCACAATTTAAAAAAAAAAAAGTTGGAATTAGAAATACCATTTGATCCAGCAATCCTATTACTAGGTATATATCCTAAAGAAGTGAAAGCCAGGACAAAAACAGATATATGCACACCCATGTTCAGCGCAGCACTACTTGCAATAGCAAAAAGATGGAAACAACCTAGGTGCCCATCAACAGAAGAATGAATAACCATACTGTGGTACATAAATAGAACAGAATAGTCGTAACACTAAATAATGTAGAATCTGCAAAACACTGCATAACATGGATGAACTTGGAGGACATTATGCTGAGTGAAATAAGTCAATCACAGAAGGACAAATACTGTATTAGTTCATTATTGCAAAAAGTCAAGGAAAGGTTTATATATGGAAGGGAACTTTCTTTTTTGGTTACCAGGGGTTGCAGGGGAGAGGAGGAAACACTGCAAAAGTAAAAATAAAAATAAATAAATAAGAAATTTCATTTGTATATAATAAAGAATTCATGCACTTACCTTCATAATGGCATTTTTTGCTTTATTTGTAGCAAAACAGGGTTGTCCTAAAAGCCATAATGATGTAAGAATGGCAGCTGCAGAAGTCTTTACACGAATTACTGGACTATATTCCCAGGATGATTCAATGATACTAGAATCACAGAGCAGTCTTCTTTCAGACCATCTTACCATCCATTCCAGCAGCCGTCCTATACTGTCAAATGTGTTACTTAGTGCCAGTGGAAGATCTTCTTGAGGATTAAGATCATCGCTTCGAATTGCTTTGAAAATACATCTACTAGTTTTAATGGAATTGGGAGTCCAAATAATGTGAGTAGACAATCTGTGGACTAAAGGCTTCTCTCGGTTATCATTCTGCATTCTGTAAACTGAGTTTTGTTTTAAACTAAACAATCCACTCTTCATTTCATTTTTACTGACTTCATTCAAAGGATTCTTGGCAAGAGCCCTGATGCCTTGATTAACCACTACTGTAGTAGAAAGTGTCTGGTTTTCCAAACGTACGGCACAATCATTGTTTAAAGAGGAGGAGTTTTCAGATTCATATGACTCAGGAGCAACAACAAAGCAAGAGCCAGCTCTAAAAACGTTCTGGCTTTTGGTTTTACCCTGACGTCGTTTTAATGTTGTATGCACATCAAAAACTAAAGAATTAAGTTCGTGTTCTCTAAGATGTGAAGAAAAACTGGTTAAAAACGGAATACCTGGATCACTGGAACTAAGTAGATCTCTTTCAAGAACATAACTCAAGAAGAGATCAAGGAATTTAATATATTCATCATCATCACGTTCAAATTCCCAAACACCTATTACAGGAACTGTATTTTGTGATGACTTTTCATGATCTTTTCTTTTAGAGTTTTCTTTCTGATTATATACTTTCTTTTCTTCATTGGGTTTACCAATCAATGTTAATTCCAAGTGATTTGGGGCATTTCTGTAGTAGGAAAAAATTGAAAAAGACAAAATAATTAAAAATCATTTAATCACTAAAATTCATCTTTGAACAGACAATAAATTTTCTCTCCAATGATTAAATCATGTATCATTTTTTGTGCCTCTATTATCTTTTAAATGAGGGATTGGGGTTATACAATTTATTAATGTAATTGATGTCACTAAACTGTACACTTCAAAAAAGGTGAATTGGCAAATGTTGTGTGATATGTATTTTTACAGCAACAGTAACGGGGGGGGGGGGACAGCATCTGCTAATGCTGCTAATGCACAATCAAATACCTCATGGGATTTGTTTTCTTGATTTGGAGGTTTAAGGTCATGGTTCATGCAGCATCCCAATTGTAGCAGGGTTATGTGTCAACTTGGCTGGGCCTGGTTTTGAGTGGCTGGGCAGCTGGATGTAGTATTCCTCATGGTAAGACTGATAATCAACCCCATAGTGGACTCTACTGTTAGCAGCTGAGTAGCTGCTAGTGATGTGATCTGCTCTCAGTATATAAGGAGAAGTTCTAGGAATGATCTGGAGCTTTTTGGCACACTTGGGCCCTGCATGTAGCTGAGTCTTCATTTAGCAGCCTGCCATGTTTCCTGCCAAATCTTGGGACTGTCTCTGGACCTGAATCAATGGCCTACCGTGTAGTTTGGTAATATCAGGACTGTGGGTTTGTCAGCCTCATTAGCCAGCCTGAGTGAAGAAAGCCTCCAGCTTCAGTGGGCAGGGAGCAAGAGGCAGAGCTGAAACCCAAAGTCAAGGGGTTTTCACCTAGCCCCTAGACTCTGGCACTTTAAACTCAGATTTCTAGCCTCCCAAACTATAAGAGAATAAACTCCTGTTTGTTAAAGCCATCCACCTGTGATATATTCCTCTCAGATCAGCACTAGGTAACCGAAACACCTTAATTGGCTTAATATCATTCTTAGTACTCTGTTCTACCTCCTACTGCAGCACATAGTGCCTGGTGTTTTAAAAGCCTGCAAGTTGCCATCCAACATACAACAGTTGGGTTCTATCCACCTGAAGCAGCAGAGGAACAAGAGAAGGAACAGGAGGAGGAAATGGAATGCATGGCTAATTGCCCCCGTAAACAATTCTCTCCTATGTTATGAGACCAAAAGAATTGGATGTGCCTAGCTATCATCACTGAATATTTTGATCAAAGATTTTATAGAAGAATCCTGATCAAAATAGGAAACGCAGAACAGAATTTCAAATTCTCATGGAAGCCAGACTTCCTGGAGCCATTGAGGCTGGGTAACACCCCTCCCATGCCCCAGTGAAAAAAATTGCCCTGAGATAATATTTAAATTCAAAATTAAGCCATTAACATCTGAAGTCTTCTTTAAACCAAATAGTTTGCCTTAACTAGCAAAATTGTTTGCTTTGTGTATTGTACTCTTTTAAAGAATTGTCTATATGGGATTAAACTGACAACAGCAACTCAAATGGTTAGATAAAAGCTTAGGGGGCAGTGAGTTTATGTTAATGGTGGAGGAATAATTTGGAAAATGACAGTGAGAATGGTTACACACTTTGAAAAATGTAACCACTGTCACTGAATTGTACATGTAGAAATTGGTGAATTGGTGTATGTTCTGCTGTGTATATTCTTACTACCGATAATAAAACTGTAAAAATAAGTAAATGAGGTGTTAGAATAAATGCTATTTTCTAGAGTCCGCATTCTATGACCCCCCCAAAAAATCTTAGTATCAAAAGGCAAAATTTGCATGTGTTCATGGATATTTCACTATAAAGGAACATGATGATGTTCTGAAGAAAATTTTCTTAAAGACACAAATACAAAGTTAATGAAAACACACCACCAATACACACTTTTGTTCTGCGTTTGTTGTTTCTCTCTCTCATCTGCATCTTTCAGCCACCCTTATACCATTTGAAACAAGAACACTCTCAGGATTGTTTTTCACCAAAACATTGAAAACGTTTTCCAAATACCTTCAGCTGCTATTAAACTTTCAGGACTTAACTGATGACCCAAATTACTTTTAAATTTGTTTCCTTTCAACATATTCCTTAGGGCAGAACACAGACCTGCCTCAGAGTCCCTCAAGGAAAGAAATGAAAGTTTCCTATTAGGCTTCTAGGTTAAAGACATCATATCTCTTCTTACTTAGAATGTACAATAAGCAGCCTTCAGGGTAAACCTGTGCTAAGATTGAAGCACTGTTGTTTTGTGAAACAAGCACAACATTTCTAATGCTATTATATATGGTTTAGTAGATGGCTGGAGTAGTTGGGATTATTTCATTTAAGATCATGGTTGACTATACAATCTTTTAGTCATGAGAAGAATAAACTGCATTGTAGATACTGTAATTATAACATAAAAATATCAGTAACAGAGATGATAAGCAAGAATTTATGGACAAGTTTCAAAGATGAAATCCTTAAAAATGACATGGTTAACCCAATAATCCCAAACTACTTATGTCTAAAGAGTATTAAAAGACTTCTAGAACTTATCTATTTATTTGATTTTATAATCTCAGATGGCAAAATTATTTCCTATCTCAATACTTAAGATTTTCAAAAGTACAGTCTCCTTTTATACTCCTAATATCCTTGTGAGCAGAGAGAGTAGTAGATAATTTATCATTCATATTATTAATAGCACAGTCAATGGGGGTTGCTGGTACTAGTAATCAGCTTATCATTTACATGAAAATATTAAAAAAATTTTTTTTCCAAAGGAAGTGAATGCTAGCTAGCTATTGAGTTTTACCTTTGATAGAAACATATCCTGCTTTTTTCTTCCACTGACGAAACTTCAGAGAAAGTATCTGCTGGATCTGCATCACTGTGAACCAGAGTAATCCCCAGTTCTGTGAGTGTACTCCTACTCAAACTAGTCCCCAGTGAAAACCTGTCAAAAACTGGGGTGTCATCTGTTTTCTCTTCTTCAATTGGTTCCCATATATTAGTCTCAAAAGAACCTATATTTCTCCACACACGCTTTAGAGCTTTCACTCTTACTTTATGGATAGAATGCATGGTAACAGACATCATTTCCTCAGTTTGGGGACCTAAAAAGAAAAGAATAAAAAGACTTATAGCTCATTAAAATGTTTCAACCTAAGATACACAGAAACACAATTCTGGTCCCTCCTAAACACATATAAATGATGACTGAGGGTGATTTTAGCATTCTTACAAATCATGCTTTCTTTAGTACAGGACTTCGAACCTGTTCATTCCTGTTTGACCCTCTGCGGCAAATTTGCATTTCCACCTCCAGATATACAATCAGAATCTACACTAAAATAAGATCCTTAAACCTAAGATTCTTAAACTTAAGAATTAACTGGGGATTTTGTTAAAATATAGACTCTGATTAAGTATATCTATAAATTCGCAGTAGTAGGTTGAACCACAATGAACCAGTTCAAATCTCTACTTCAGTATTTAGTAGAAAATTCATATTTTAGGGGAGAATTGTAGAAATGAGTCAGGATCCATTAAAGAATAGTAAAAGGAACAGAACCCAGACCCCATAAAAGTGTGCCCTACTGCTTATGCACAGGGAGACAGCTTAGGGGGCAGGAGTGCATGGAGGGATGGACACTGGGAAGAGGTAACTATGGGGAGGAAGTGGAGGGGAGCTGTTGCATTGTGGTAAACTGTGGTCAATGTCATGAGACAAAGTGTATGTGAACTGCTGTATGGAAAGTGAATTTGTTCTGTAAATCTTCACCCAAATCACAATTAAAAAAAAAAAAAAAAGTTTTGATTTGGGTGAAAAGAAAGGCAATGTACCAAATGTGAGTGATCAATATAGTGGCATTGAGGAAGAGAAAGACATAGAGAGGTACGTGGGAAGTACAGACAACAAAGATGAACCCTTTTGCACATATAGTACGACATGGTCAGTGAAGGCAAACACGGGTATATGGGTGGATAGATGGGTGGAAAGGCTGAACTATTAGCTATGTCTATGAAGTGGGGAGTGCACCCAAGAACATGTATAGGGTTGGCAGACACTGGTCCTATAACTTTATGTGTATGATCTGAATACCCAGATGTAAAATGGAGCTGACAAGGGGCAAGGTTGTAGTCACTGCTTGGTCACAGGCAGCTACCCAGAGGGACCTAGTAGTTGAACCTGTGGGCTCGGGACCATAGTTGCAGAGGACATCAAGCTCAATTGGCATAACATACTATACAAAACATTGTTCCACCTCCTACTGTGGCGAGTAGCGACTAGGATCTTAAAAGCTTGCAAGCTGCCATCTAGATGCAATGATGGGTCTCTCCTCATCCAGAGCCAAGAAGAATGAAGTAAACCAAAAATTCATGGAAACAATTAGTTCTAGCAACTGTTACACCATCTGATCTGCAGCCTATACGACTATGAGACCAGAAGTACTAGATGGTGTCCTGCTACTACTATCAACCACTTGCAAGAGGATCTATGTAGGAGATCCTGGATAGACAGGGAGAACAATGTGGAACAAAACTCAAAATCATTTGGAAAAAAAAAAGGGGGAGGAGACCAGGTTTGCTGGCCCGACGGAGTCTGGTGGAACCACTGAGACTATGGCCCCTAGCTGCCCTTCAGGTCTGGAAATGAACGCACACCTG
>NW_006921887.1:654408-661242 GCF_000298275.1 Orycteropus afer afer
AAGAATGACTACTATTTTTTTTCCATTAGAAAATGTTCACTTAATGCAAAAGAGAAGTGTAAAAGAAGAACAGAGGAGAAAAATGACATCATATACATAGAAAACAAAAATGCAGACATAAATTCAACTATATCAAAAGAACATTAAATGTGACTGAACTAAACAATCAAATCAAAAGGCAGAAATTGTCAGACTGAATGAAAAATAAAGATTAACTATTTGCTATCTATAGGAGATACTTAAAAGATACAAACAGACTGAAAGTAAATGAATAGAAAAAGATAACCCAGCAAACAGCAACAAATCAAAGTAAGAATCATCAGTAATTTATCTAAAAATTGGCAAATAATACCTTTCACAACACTGTGTCTGAGTCTCTGTTGAAGACAGTGATATTTTTCTCTTAAAGAAACCCTTATGTCCTCAGGATTGGGAAATGCTTTTGTGAAAATTTCTGCTACCTTCAGAAAAAATAAAAAAATGTTTTATAAGCAGTATCATTCTTAATTAAAATCTCTGGTTCTGATTTAGTTTATTTTCACCCACCTCTCTGATTGGTGGCAGGTCTCCAATAAGACTCAAAATTGTATCCTGAATAAGTTCTTCAATATTCAAAAATCGAGAGAAAGGTAGCATTCTATAAGCCCATTCCACAGCACTAATACAGTGCTCAACCATACAAGAATCAAACTCCACTTCCAAGTCCTAAATGGAGATTGAAAAAACTGTATTTCATTTCCAGTTTAAATGGACAGACAAAAATGACTTCAAAAAAACTTTTGAACAGTAAAATCTTCTATTAAGCATTAAATTTAAAAGTAATGTTTGTTCATTTTTCTTATTGTTGTACAGGTAATACCTTTTTTTCCCCCACATTTTCTCTTGCTTTCTGATATTGCCTGCAACTATAGGATAACTTTTCACGGATATGCAGCATCCAACACAAAGCACAAAGTTCTCTGAAGCAACCTAAATCAGGTATACAAATATGAAATAAAGTTGTATGAGCATGTACATTACCAACATTCCTACCTCAACTGGTATCTTCATTTTGTTGACTATAAAAGAAACAATGCTCATTGTAAACACCTTATATAAAAGTCATGGACATCCCTCTAGAATTTTTATGTTTGTTGTTAACTTACTCTATTAACTGTTTACTTGTTTTACAACTTCACAATGTATTATGGATATTTTTCAAAGTCAATACATATAACTCTAATTTATATTGTTCTATTGTGTAGTTAACTTATTTGGTAAGTCACTTATTGACAGGTATTTATGTTTCAATTTTTTCAATATTACAAAATTAATTTTCAGTATTAATATTTTTATATTAAAAACAATATACACAAAAAAAAAACATACCATGTATGCTATTTAGCAACTAATTTTTTTTTTACCTAATATATCCTGGATATCTTTCCATGGTGGTAATATAAAGGCAGTCCCTGGATTATGAACATCTAGCCTATGTGCAATCCATAGTTATGAACCAACCCCTATAAAGCTTATTATATTAAAAGTTTGAGGTATATAAACTGGTTTGCAACAATATATGGGCACTACTATGCCAAGTCACTTCTCAATAATCAAAAGACCAAATTAACTAAAAGAACAATAATACTTGTTCTTCAGTTAGAGTCAAAATGAAAATTCTAAAAATATGTGTTCAAAATCTCTATGTAAATCATTTCAAAGAATTTAGAAGAAAAAAGTAGAATGATACTAAAACTTTATTTCCTCTAAAACTTGATAGCTGGATATGACCTGTGAATAGTCAATTTATCAGAAAACTCAAGTTATAAATTAAAATGTTCAATATTATTACTCAAAAGAAAGATATAGCCCAGTAAGATGGCAGAATAGGCAGAAAGACTGCACAGACACTCTTCAACAAAAGAAAGGGGAACCAATTAACACAGATACAGAACATAATCTCAGGGCCCTGAGCTTTGAAGGGAAGGATATAAAAGTGGACTCAACTCCACTAGTAGAAGAACTTGCATGAAAACACCAAAACAGGAGACAGACGGAGCTGCAGTCTGACAGTGATCCTGATGGCACAGACAGCTTGGATATTGCCAAGTGGTGTTAGGACCTAAGACTTAACCTAAAATCAGCCCTGCTAGCCAGGGACTGCACAGAGGACTGACTGCTTTGGTGGCTGGTGAATATAAGGGAAAGCAGCAAAGAGGCCGACCGAGCTGTGGACTTTTGCCTGCCTGTAGAGCAGCCATTTTAATGTTTATAAGCAGTTTGACCATTTTTTATATTTAAAGTGACAGCATTCTCCCAGATTCCAGGGACTTAAGAATAGGCTCTACTTACCAGGAACTGCAAGGACATTCTGGATGCCAACAACTGGAAAGGTGCGATATTCCCCTTATTACTCTAATACCCCATACCCTCTTGGTGAATGGAGGTGCAGCGATCACTCACTTCCACCCACCTTCTTGGCCAGCAGGAATTCCATCCCACTCTGTGTGCTCAGACAGAGCCTGGGTGCCCTGCCCTGCCCAGCCCAGATTTTTTTTCCTTTTAGTTTGTTTGTTTTTGTCTGTTTTAAAATTATTATTACTATTACTATTTTTGTCCTTTTTATTATTATTCTTTATTCTTCCCTTACCAGGTTACAGATTTCAGCTTTTTCTCTCTCCCCTGTTCCTGGTTCCAATTGTTTTCTATCTCGTGCTTAACCCGGTTCCTTATTTTACTTTCTGTGTTTTTTCCCATTTTTTTTTTCTTCATTATTCTCCTACTCTACTTTTTTCTCTTATTGCCCTCTCCCCAGATATTGGGTTTTCTTGTTTTTTTCCTTTTTTCTTTTTTTGATTATTGTTCCTGTGTGATTACAAGGTGTGTTTTTTATCCACTTGCTTTTACTTTTTTGATGATTATTCCATTGTTATTTTTGTCTAAATGAGTGGGAGATTGTGTCAATACGACACAACTACACCCACACCTCCTGCAGCTCCACTTTCTGAGTGAGAGCCACCACTTCCTTCTCCACCAACTGGCCAACAACAAACAACTACCAAGAAAGCCTGACTCAACCTTAGCTGCTCTTCACAAACAGTTGACAGAGACCTAAATACAACAATGTCACAATGTCTCAGAGATAACAGATTATCATAGTCCACACAAAGCAAGATAAAGTGGTAGAAACAAGGGAGCAGGATACAGACCAAGAGCACATCCTTGAGGAAGAAGCAGCATTGGAACTCCTTGGTAAGGAATTCAAAGGAATTTTATTTAGGTATCTTCAAAGAATTGAGAGCCAGATCAAGGAATACACTGACAAAATTAAGTAACACACAGACAAAACCCTAGAACAATTTCAGAAGAAAATACAAGAAAAAAATGACAAAATAAATGAAAAATTAGAAATGACACAAAATCTACTGACAGAAATCCAGAAGATTAATACTAAATTTTCAGAAATAGATAACACAGAAAGGGCAAAGGAGCAGAATTGAATCAATGGAAGACAGAAGTAATGAGACTGAAGACAAATACCTGAATATTTTTTGGAAAGAGATCAATCATAAAAAAGATCAAAACAACACGAAAGCTAAGGTTCACGTGGATACCAGCAAAAGGAATAACCTACGTGTTGCTGGAATTCCAGAAGAGAAAGAGAAAAAGAAAACTACTGAGAAAACTGTCCAAGATTTGTTGGAAGAGAACTTCCCTGATATGATTAAAGATGAGAATATATCATCCATTCAGGAAGTCCAATGAACCCCAAACAGGATACACCCCAAAAGAAAATCACCAAATTACATCATCATCAAACTCACCAAAACCAAAGACAAAGAAAGAATCCTGAAAGCATCACAGGAAAAACGAGAAGTTACTTACAAAAGACAACCAATAAGAATAAGCTCTGATTTCTCAGTGGAAACCATACAAGCAAGAAGGCAATGGCATGGTATATATAAAACCCTGAAAGAGAAAAATTTCCAAACAAGAATTATATATGCAACACAACACAATGCAACCACTGCCATGGAACTGGATCCAACTCATAGTGACCCCTCCTTGGGTTACCAAGGCAGTTATCACTACAGAAATAGATTACCCAACCTTCCTTCCAAGGAGTGGCTGGTGGGTTTGAATGGCCAGCCTTCTGGTTAGCAGTCAAATTCCTTAGGCACTACGCTGCATGATAGTGAAATTAGGAGATTTCTAGATAAGCAGATATTAATGGAATTTGTTAAAATGAGACCAACCTTATGAGAGATACTAAAGGGAGTCCTTAGAACAGAGAACCAATAATAGCAAACAACAACTGACCATTAATTCACAAGATAACATAACCCAGAAACCACAGTTATGGACCTATCCAAAGTAAAATAAGCTTAAAAGATTGAAAACAGGGAATCAGAGACATCAATTGGCAAATGATGACAACCAGAAACCAAAAAGAGGGAAAATACTACGTAGTTACAACACTTCTAAATGGTGAGGAAATCAAGAGAATTCCAAGATAGAATAGACTGTTCTAACCTTGGGGAGAACATTATAATTCACAGGTTACCTCAGAAAAATGACAAACCTTCAAATCACAACAAAAAAGAGAACAAACACAAATATTCAGCAAATACTAAAACAACAGCAACAGAGGAAATGATAACATGATTCATAAACATAATGAGCTCAGCACAGAAAATTATATGATACAAAGAAACAAGGAACACTGTGAAAAAACACATAAAAAAATGAAAGCAAACAATTTATACTTGTCAATAATTACACTGAATGTCAATGGATTAAATGCACCACTCAAGGGAAGGAGAGCTGCAGATTGGATAAGAAAACAAAACCCATCAATATGCTGTCTAAAAGAGACACATCTTAGAGACAAAGACAAAAATAGACTAAAAATTAAAGGTTAGAAAAAGATGTATCAAGGAAATGGCAACTGTAAAAGAGCAGGAGTGGCAATATTAATTTCTGATCAAATTGACTTTAAGACAAAAACCACCATATGCGACAAGGAAGGACATTATATGATTAAAAGATCAATTGAACAAGAAGATAAAACCGTACTAAATATCTATAACACAATGAAACAACCGCAAAATACATAAATCAGAGTTGAAAAGGTAAATAGATGACTCCACAGTGGGAAACCTTAATACACCACTTCCAATGAAAGACAGAACAACTTGAAAGAAACTCAACAAAGACACAGAAGAACTAAACAATAAAATCCACCAACTTGACCTTATGGACATCTACAGAGCACTTCACCCAAAAGCAGCACAATATATATTCTTTTACAGTGCATTTTCTATAAATAGACCTTATGTTAGGCCATAAAGCAAGCCTTAATAAATTTAAAAACATTGAAATAACTGCTAAGCATCTTCTCAGATCACAACATTATCAAATTAGAAATCAACAATGGGAAGATCAACAGAAAAAGAGCAAACACAGGGAAACTGAACAACATCCTCCTCAAAAATGACTGTGTAATAGAAGAAATAAAAAAATAAAATTGAAAAATTCCTTGAACAAGAATTAAAACACAAAACACCCAAATCTTTGCAACACAGCAAAAGTAGTGATCAGAGGCTGATTTATAGCAATAAATGCACACATCAAAAAAGAAGAAAGAGCCAAAATCAACACATTATCCAACATATCCAACAATTAGAAAAAGAACAGCAAGAAAAGCCTGTAGTCACCAAAAGAAAGGAAATAATAAAGATTCGAGCAGAAATCAATGAAACAGAAAATAGAAAGACAACAAAAAAATCAACAAGACCAGACCAGAAGTTGTTTTTTTAAAAGATTAATAAAATTGACAAACAACTGGCAATTTAACAAAAGAGGGAGAGAATACAAATAACATGAATAAGAAACAAAATGGGCGACATCACAACAGAACCAACTGAAATAAAAGGTTAATATCAGGATACTATGAGGAAATATACTCCAAAAAATTTGAAAATCTCGAAGAAAAGGACAGATTTCTAGAAACACACCACTTATCTAAACTAACATAGACCGAAGTGGAAAAGTTGAACAGATCTATAACAAAAGAAGAAATTGATCAGGTCATAAAAAATTATCCAAAAAAAAGTCCTGGCCTAGACGGTTTCACCAGTGAATTCTACCAAACATTCAGAGAAGAACTGACACCAATCCTCCTCCAACTATTCCGAAGCATAGAAAAGGATGGAATCCTCTCTAACTCATTTTATGAAGCAAGCATAACCTTGATACCAAAATGAGGCAGAGACATCACACAAAATGAAAACTTCAGACCAATATCCCTCATAAATACAGATGCAAAAATATTCAACATAATCCTAGCCAATAGACTCCAACAACATATCCAGAAAATCATTCACTATGACCAAGTGGGGTTCATATCAGGTATGCAAGGACAGTTCAACATAAGAAAAACAATCAACATCATCCATCACATAAATAAAACAAAGGAAAAGAACTACAAGATCGTATCAATTGATGTAGAAAAGGCATTTGATAAAATCTAACACCCATTCCTGATCGAAACTCTCAGCAAAATAGGATTAGAAGGGACATTCCTCAACATAATAAACGGCATCTATGCAAAACCAACAGCCAACATTGTTCTTAATGGAGAGAGACTGAAACCATTCCCACACGAACAGGAACCAGACAAGGATGCCCGCTAGCACCACTTCTATTCAACAATGTACTGGAAGTCCTAGCCAGGGCCAAAAGGCAAGAAAGGGAAATAAAAGGCATCCAGATTGTTAAGGAAGAAGTCAAACTATCCCCATTTGCTGATGATATGATCCTATACCTAGAAAACCCAAGAGACTCAGTCAAAAA
>NW_006921887.1:662717-663697 GCF_000298275.1 Orycteropus afer afer
TTAAAAAGCAGCTTGACTATTTTGGATGTTTAAAGAGACAGCGCTCTCACAAATTCCTGGGGCTTAAGAACACGTTCTGCTTTCCAGCAACCCCAAGGACACTCGGGGCCTGCAAGACTGAAAAGGAACGACATTTTTCTTGCTACTCCTGGTGAACAGAGGTTCAGCCATCCTCCACTCCCACCTACCTTCTGGGCCCACAGGAACTCCATCACAATCTGTGTGCTCAGACGGAGCCTGGGTGCCCTGCCCTGTCCTCCATCGATTTTTTTTTTCTCTTTTTTATTTTTATATTCGTTCTTTTTCGCTTTCTTTTTTCTGGTGATTAGTTTGCTTGCATTTGTCTGTTTTAAAACAACTAACATTATTAATACTTTTGTCCTTTTTATTATTATTCTTAATCTTTCCCAACAGATCCTAGTTTTCAGCATTTTTTTCTTTTCCCTATGCCTGGTTGAAATTTTTTTTTTTTAATTTAAGGTTTTGGGTTTTTTTCATTTTCCCCCTTTTTTTTTTCTTGTGGTTAATACTGTTCTTTGATTTCCTTTATGCATTTTTCCCATTTTTGTTTTCATTTATTATTCTCCTTCTCTACTTTTTTTTTTCTTAGTGCCCAGTCCCCAGATACTGCAGGTTTTCTTGTTTTTTCTTTTTTTCCCTTTTTCCTTTTCTTGGTTACTGTTCCTGTGTGATTACATGGTGTGTTTTTCATCCATAGGATTTTAGTTTTTTGAAGGTTATTCAAATGTAATCTGTGTCTAACTGAGTGGGAAACAACAACAATCCCCATAAGACACAACTACACCCACACCTCCTGCAACTTCACTTACTGAGTGAGAGCCACTACCTCCATCTCCACAAATGGACCAACAATAAAAAACCACCAAGAAGAGCCTGAATCACCCTTGGCTGCTCTTCACAAACAGTTAACAGAGATCTAAATACAACAACGCCATGATGCCTCCAAAACAACAGACCAT
>NW_006921887.1:669849-670997 GCF_000298275.1 Orycteropus afer afer
GATCTTTGACAAAGGGCCAAAATCCATTAAATGGGGAAGAGAATGTTTGTTTAATAAACGGTGCTGGCAAAACTGGATATCCATTTGCAGAAAAATGAAACATGATCTGTACCTCATACCATACACAAAAAACTAACTCCAGATGGATCAAAGACTTAAATGTGAAACCTAAAACTATAATAGAGTTCCTCAAGGAAAAACTAGGGCCAAATTTAGGGGCCCTAATATATGGTATAGGAGTTCTGGTAGTGTAGTGCCTAAGGCACTTGACTGCTAACCAGAAGTCTGGTGGGTCAAACCCATCAGCCACTCCTCGGCAGAAAGATTGAGCAATCTACTTCCATAGTGATACTGCATCGGAAACCCAAGGAGGGGTCGCTATGACTCAAGTTGGACTCGACGGCATATAACAACAACAATATATGGCATAAATAAGACTATCAAGCATAACCCAAAATGCTCAAACAGCAGAAGAGAAACTAGATGAATGGGACCTCCTAAAAAATAAATTTTTATGTGCTTCCAAAGGCTTCTCCAAAAGAGTAAAAATAGAAACTACAGATTGGGAAAATATACTCGTTAATGACATATCTCACAAGGGTCTTATCTCTAGAATTTATAGAAAACTTCAATGCCTCAACAACAAAAAGACGAATAATCCAAGAGAAAAATGGGCAGAAGACATGAATAGACACTTCACCAAAGAGGATATTCAGGCAGCCAACAAACATATGAAGAAATGCTCATGATCATTACCCATTAGAGAGATGCAAATCAAAACAATGAGATACCATCTGGCCCCAGCACTACTAGCAAAGTTGAACAAGACAGAAAATAACAAATGCTGGTGAGGATGCGGAGAGATTGGGATTCTCATATACTGCTGGTGGGACTGTCAAATGGTACAACCACTGTGGAAAGCAGTATGGCAATTCCTTAAAAAACTGGAATTAGAAATACCATTTTACCCAGCCATTCCATTACTAGGTATATATCCTAAAGAAGTGAGAGCAGGACAAGATCAGACATATGCACAACCATGTTCATCACAGCACTATTTACAATAGCCAAAAGATGGAAACAACCGAGGTGTCCAGCAACTGAAGAACGGATAACCAAACTATGGTACATATACACAATGGAATACT
>NW_006921887.1:671467-672983 GCF_000298275.1 Orycteropus afer afer
TCAAGTGCCTTAGGCACTATGCAACCAGAGCTCCTTGGAGGACATGATGCTGAGTGAAATAAGTCAATCACAGAAGGATAAATATTGTATTAGTCCATTATTGTAAAAAGTCAAGGAAAAGTTTTTATATGGAAGAAAATTTTCTTTGTTGGTTACCAGGGATGGGATGAGAGGGGAGGGAACACTGTTAGGTAGAAACAAGTATTGATTTGGGTGAAGACAAGGGCAATGTACCAAATGTGAGTGATCAACATGGTGGCACTGAAGAAGAGGAAGGCATAGAGGGGTACATGGGAGGTGCAGACAACAAAGATGAACCCTTTTGCATATATGGTACTGAGTTGTCAGTGAAGGCAAACATGCCTATATGGGTGGACAGATGGGTGGACAGGCTGAACTATTAGGTATGTCTATGAAGGGGGGAGTGTGCCCAAGACCAAGTATAGGGTTGGCAGAAAATGTTTCTACAAGTGTATTGCTATGTGCTGTAAGAATTCCCAGGTATATAGTAGAGCTGACAAGGGATAAGGTTGTCATCACTTCTTGGCCACAGCCAGCTAACTAGAGGGAGCGAGTAGTTGAACCTATGGGCTCAGGACTACAGGGGACATCAAGCTCAATTGGCATAACACAGTACACAAAACATTGTTCTACATCCTACTCTGGTGAGTAGTGACTAGGACCTTAAAAGTTTGCAAGCAGCCATCTAGATACAACGATGGGTCTCTCCTTGTCTAAAGCAAAGAAGAATGAAGAAAACCAAAGATTCATGGAAACAATTAGTCCAAGTGACTAATATACCATGCGATCCTTAGCGTATACTACTTTGAAACCAGAAGAACTAGATGGTAGCCAGCTACCACTGTCACCCACTTGGAAGTGGATCTCCGTAGGAGATCATGGATAGAGTGGGAAAACAATGTGGAACAAAACTCAAAATCATTTGAAAAAAAAAAAAGGGACCAGGTTTACTATCTGATAGAGCCTGATGGAACCACTGAGACTATGGCCCCTAGCTGCGCTTCAGAACTAGACCCACTCCTATGGCTTTCAGCCAAACAACAAACAGGTATATGAGCTGAACATTTACACTAGGTAGATATACTCCTGGGAGAGAACAATCATGGGAGAATAGAAGGGCTGTTTATGCACAGGGACATAGCTCAGACGGCAGGAGTGCATGGAGGGAAGGACACAGGGAAGAGGTAACTATGAGGAGGAAAAAGAAGGGGAGCTGTTGCATTGTGGTAAATTGTAGTTAATGTCATGAGACAAAGTGTATATGAACTGCCATATGGAAAGTGAATTTGTTGTGTAAACTTTCACCCGAATCACAAAAAAAAAAAACCTTAAAAAAATAAAACTACCAATTTCTTTTTACCAATTAATCTGAAAGAAATATAAAATTTGTCATAGTATTTCAAGAGCTATAAAATAAGCATATCCATTGACCCAGTAATTCCACTTTGTGGAATCTATACTAAGCAAGGTTTTTTAAATGTAAAACAGAAATTGA
>NW_006921887.1:673838-675458 GCF_000298275.1 Orycteropus afer afer
AAAAAAAAAGAAGTACTTCAAACATAAATTACAACATGTACACTAATAAAAGCCATTTAAAATGAACAGATATGAAAAGTTTACAAAAGGGGAAAACACTTAACTGGAGCATGTTAAGCAAGAAAAGCAAGACAAAACTGGTAAGTCAAAACCTGATAGTTTGTCCTATCCACTTACAGTGGTTGACAACATACCCTAACTGCAGGAAAATTACCAGGGAAAGGCATTCTTGAGTGCTAAAATTTCAAATTTAAATAATAAAGCAATGATGATAATATCATAATTACCCCAATTTTTTTTTTAAATAATAAAATCTTACTTTAAAACCACACACATAATACATATATACATGACTGTTAAAACAGAGTAATTTGCTTGTAAACACAAAGTAAAATATCATAGAACAAGCTTGGAAAAGTAACACTAGTTTAGAAACTTTCACAAATCAAATGTAAAATATATTATTTTACATATTTAGGTCTAATTTCTAAGCATGCAGTTCATTTTGGCACAAACCTATTGCTTTACAGGAAACTTCATCAAGCTTGTGGTCTCCGGCTGCTCCCGGTCTAAAGAATGCTACTCCTCCTTTACAATAATTAAGTAATGATTGAGGGAAAGGACTCAAGGAGGGAAGAGACCCTTTCATTCGAATCTGAAAGCAAAGAATTTGTTTAATTAGTAAAAGTATAAATAAATTTTTAAAGGAACTGACCCTATAAAGGAACTATAAAGGACTGACACAGTGGCCGCAATGATAAGTCAAAGCATAGCAAGGATTGTAAGGAAAGTGCAGGACTGGGCAGTGCTTCATTCTGCTGTAAAGGGTTGCTATGATTCAGAGCCAACTCAATGGCACTTAACAGCAATAATAACACAAAGGAACTAATAAGGCAAGTAAGAGAAACCATTTTGAATGGAAAATACAGCATGGTTCTTGCACTATATAAGTTAAATACCCCTGCAATCAGCTATACATTCAGAAACTTAGTTCACAAATTTAAGAAATTCACTAGGTGATACCTGAAAAGAGGAAAAAAAGGTTCTAACCAAATCATTTGTCCACTCTTGTACTCAGTTTTGTCTGCATAAAAAGAAATCAAAACTATTCCTCCATCACTTTTTCTATAGGTATATAATGAAGAAAATTGAGAAATTTACTTGTCTAAAATCAAACTACATGCAGTACCTAAAAAGAAAACAAAACACTTGTATCCACATACATAACTTTTTTTTTTTAAATTGTAATTTGGGTGAAGATTTACAAAGCAAATTCACTTTCCATACAGCAGTTCACATATACTTTGTCTCATGTCATTGACTACAGTTCACCACAATGCAACAGCTCCCCTCACACTTCCTCCCCATAGTTACCTCTTCCCAATGTCCATCCCTCCATACACTCCTGCCCCCTGAGCTGTCTCACTGTGCATAAGCAGCCCTTCTTTCTCCCATGATTATTCTCTCCAAGAAGTGTATCTACTTGAGGTAAATGTTCAACTCATATGCCTGTATTTTGTTTGCCTGGAAACCACAGGTGTGGGTTCAATTCCAGACCTGAAGGGCAGCTAGGGGCCATAGTCTCAGTGGTTCCACCAGGCTCTACTGGACCAGCAAACC
>NW_006921887.1:675810-679500 GCF_000298275.1 Orycteropus afer afer
GTCCCTCTGGGTAGCTGGCTGTGACCAAGCAGTGACCACAACCTTGCCCCTTGTCAGCTCTACTATACACTTGGGAATTCTGATCATTCACATAAACTTACAGGACCATTGTCTGCCAACACTATATATGTTCTTGGATACAATCCCCATTTTATGGACATACCTAATCGTTTAGCCTGTCCACCCATCTATCCACCCATATACCCATGTTTGCCTTCACTGACAACGCAGTACTGTATGTGCAAAAGGGTTCATATTCACATACATAACTTTTTAAAAAACTAACCTATAAATGACAGGACCAGAAAGTCATCCCTTGGCAACTCTTAATAAAATACTCCAGGCTACATTCATCAAAAAATGCTACATTAGGTAAATGGTTGATGGGGAATTTAATGGTGCAGTACAACCCAAAACTCACTAATCAATCTCACCATCACTAGAAGAGAGATGTGGCACAGGATATATGGCAACAGAGAAGTACACAATACCATTTAGGAAGGACTCTCTTCTAAGAAAATCTGAACCTGAATCCAACCAAACCTCCCTACCTTGATGTTGTTTTTGTCGTTATGTGCCGTGGAGTCGGATCCGGCTCACAGCAACCACTCATTGAGTTTCCGAGGCTGTATCACTATAGAAGTAGATTGCCCAACCTTCCTTCTGAGGAGTGGCTGGGGGGTTTGAACCGTCAGCCTTCTGGTTAGCAGTCAAATGCCTTAAGCACTACACTACCAGAGCTCCCCCTACCTTGATGAGTATACATTAATTATCAGTTTACAGGAAATATAGAGAAAGAACAAGTTAAACAAGAAATCAGGCAAATTCAAAATATGGTATAGGACAAATTACCCAGTTTCTCTAACAAATCAAGAATTAAAAAAATAAATCAAAGGAAGACTGTTACAGAATAAAAGAAATCTAACAGATACAACACACCTGGGGAGAAAAGGATTGGCAGCCAGTTAGCAATCTATTGTCTCCTTCTACTGGTCACTTCCAGAAAGACAGACATGACTGAGTCAAATCCCCTGGTGAGCATGCTAATGATAGACTTTCTGTCAAACACATCCTAGCAGGATGTAACGAATCTGTCTTGGTCATTTATTATAAATAAATCTACAATGTATACATTCATGGAGCATGACCCCTGGAAAATGTCACATAAGCTATATAATTAAAGGGATATGAAAGGGAGATGTTCAGTAACTACAATAGCTCCCTTTTGTGTAATGATGATCCACATCTATCACTGGAGACCTCGTGGTACATTCAGGCCAGGGCACATTCTTGTGTAGCAAGAAAAGACCTGGGGACCAGTGTATGTAGTTCCAGATTCCTCCAGGTTTACATGTGTCTTATGGTTACCTGGATCCTTAAAATTATTAGTAAAGTTTGATCCTGTATAAAACTGTTGAGTCAAATGAGTCTGACACATATGTGTTTCTAATGTTAAAGAATTCATATAGTCTTTATATTCTTGTTGAATTCATGAACACCAGGTAAGTGAGCCTCATAGTCAGGGGTTGGTAAGTAACTTCAACCTTCAATACAAATATAATATAGAGCATTATGTAAAAACAGTTTTTAAAGTACAGTTTGCTAAAACAAACATTCACTCTCAAGGGTACAGTCAATAGGTCTTTAAACTATTAAAACCAATCTTATTAAACTAGTAAAACCAATATTAAGACCAAAACTAATACACGTGAGTGCTTTGCCCTTCTTAATGAACATACTTAAAGACAACATTGTCATGACAACATAGAGAATGAACAGAGTTTTAGGTTATATTCTTTTTTTGATAGCTATATATAAATCTGGGAGCCCTGGTAGCATAGTGCCTAAGGCACTAGACTGCTAACCAGCAGGTTGGCAGTTCAAACCCACCAGCCCTCCACAGAAGGAAGATGGGGCAATCTACTTCTGTAGTGATACTGCCTCGGAAACCCAAGGAGGGGTTGCTATGAGTCAGGTCCGATTTAATGGCACATAGCAACAACAACAACATACATAAATCTCATAAACCTTTCTATCTAAAAATGGCTACTTATAAAAAAAAATTAATAGACAACTAACTATAGTTTCTCTGAAGAATTCCCAATAAAAAAAGATACCTACTCTTGTTTTAACTTTAATTTTAATCAAAGCTGAATTAAAGATTTTGGGACTAATAAAATTTATTTCCACAATGCAGAGACAGACAGAAGGCCCACAAAGGACTTGCAGCTCGGTAAGCAGACAAACCAGCATATGTCCCATTTGGCTGGAAAGAACAATGCAATGGAAGCCAATATAGAAAGAGATGACAGCACCAGAATCAAAGTGAATTGCACATCTCAGAAGATTAACAAGGGGCGGGGGGAGAGTCTGACTAATACAGACTACTGAAAGGAAGCACATAGCCAAGAACTAACACCAACTTTTCACACTTTGACACTCTTTAAGTTGCTACAGAAGATGTGTAACACCTCAGGGAGAAATGAGGGAAAAGCCCTGAAATGAGTTTAAATCTTCAATGACTCTGTGTATGTATGTGTATGTGTGTGTGTGTGTGTGTGTGTGTGTTGGGGGGGCAGTAACTGAAATTACCTGGAATTAACTGACTAGATTACACTGTCTATTGACAGACAGATTGGGGCCAATACAGAAGCAGTTCAGAGTCCTTGTCTTGTAGCAGGAACTACCTGGTCATCTAGATTGCTTATTGTAAATAAACCAGGACCTTAAGTCCACGTTTATCTCAAGTATTAATATTATATTACTAAATAGTAGTATATTTAAGTTGTTTAACACAGCACACAAATGGATAAGACATTTCCATACCTTCTGCATGATTTTTCTTGCCCACCTCAACTTTAAAATGTACCACTGTGCTGCAGGAAAAGAACAACGAGCTGCCCGGAAAAGCAAGAGAATACGCTGAAGGATCCCAGACACCTTTTGGCGATAATCTTTTTCAGTTTTTAAAAGAAGATCGTCACTATCTTCCTAAGGAAAAAAATAAAACAATAAATTTTATTATCTAGTAATACGGAACTTAAAAACATTAAAGTGAAATTAAAGATGTTGTTAGTTGCCATCAAGTTGATTTTGACCACTTCCAGTAAGATGGAGGAATAGGCAGACAAGTGACACAGACCCTCTTCAACAAAGAAAAGAAAAACCAATTGACAGAGCTACAGAAGATAATCCTGGAGCCCTGAGCTTTGAAAGAAACTATACAGAAGTGTATTAGGCACCAACTAGTGGCAAAACCTGAATGAAAACAGTGAGTAAAGAAACAGTTGAAGCTGCGGACTGTCAGCTACTCTGACAAGACCAACAGCCTGAATATTTCCAAGTGGTGTTGGGACCTGAGAACTGACCTAAAGATCAGCTGTGGTCACCAAGGGCTGCAAGGACAACTGCGCTGGTGGCCTATAACTAGGAAGGGAAACAGCAAGGAGGGAGACAACCTGAGCTGTTGACTTTTGGGTATCCAGAGGGCGAGCCATTTTGATTATTTACACACAGCAGCCATCGTGAATATTTAAAGTAGCCGAGGGTGCAGCCATTTGAATCTTTACAAGTGACAACCATTTTGGATTTTAAAGTGATAGCATTCTCTGGGCCTATAAGTTCATGTGAATGATCAGAATTCCCAGGTGTATAGTAGAGCTGACAAGGGGCAAGGTTATGGTCATTGAT
>NW_006921887.1:680222-687258 GCF_000298275.1 Orycteropus afer afer
TATGAAAAGTGAATTTACTCTGTAAATCTTCACCCAAATCCTAATTAAAAAAAAAAAAAAAGAAAGTGAGAAAAGAAAAGAATCATTCGGATTCCAGGGACCTAAGAATGGGCTCGGTTGGCAAGGTTGGCAGGGATATACAAGAAGCTGACAACAGGAAAGGAAACAGGTGGTGAGTATATAAGTGTTGTCAACTAGGGAATAGAGAAGCACAGCACCCTTCTTGTGTAGATAACACACAAACAAAACAAAGAAAATAAAAATTGTGGGCAAGTCATGCCAACATACAATCATCAATTAAATATAAATACAAAAAGTCACAATGCCTCAGAGACAACAGAGCATCACAGTCCATACAAAGAAGCAAGATAAAGCAGGAGAAACAAGGGACTAGGAGACAGACCCAAAACACGTCCCTGAGGAAGATGCAGCATTGGAACTCCCTGATAAGGAATTCAAAAGAATTATATTTAGGTATCTGAAACAAACTGAGAGATAGATCAAGGAAAACACAGAGGAAACCCTAGAACAATTTCAAAAGACAATATAACAAAATGACAAAATAAATGGAAAATTAGAAATGATACAAAATCTACACACAGAAATCCAGAAGACTAATACTAAATTTTCAGAAACAGATAAGACATTGAATGGGCAAAGGAGCAGAATTGAATCAATGGAAGACAGAATTAGGGAAATTGAAGGCAAATACCTGAACACTCCTTTGGAAAGGGATCAATCAGAAAAAACAGCAAAACAAAACGAAGAAAGTCTAAGGTTCGTGATACCATCAAAAGGAATAACCTATGTGTAATGGGAATTCCAGAACAGGAAGAGAAAAATAACACCACAGAGAAAATTGTCAAAGATTTGTTGGAAGAGAATTTTCCTGGTATGATGAAAGATGAGAATACATCCATTCACGAAGTCCAACGAATCCCACACAGGATAGAATCCAAAAGAAAATCACCCAGACATATCACCATCAAACTTACCAAAACCAGAGACAAAGAAAGAATCTTAAGAGCAGTATGGGAAAAACGAAAAGTTACCTACTAGGGACAACCAATAAGACTAAGCTCCAATTTTTCGACAGAAACCATGCAGGTGAGAAGACAATGTAATGGTATATATAAAACACTGAAAGAGAAAAGTTTCCAACCAAGAATTATGTACCCAGCAAAATTGTCCCTCAAATATTATGGTGAGATTAGGACATTTCCAGATAAGCAGAAATTAAGGGAGTTTGTTAAAACCAGACCAAGCTTACAAGAGATGCTAAAAGGAGCCCTTTGGACAGAGAAGCAACAACAGCCAACAACAACTGACCATTAACACACATGATATAACCCAGAAACCAACCAAGCTATGGAAGTATCCAAAGTAAAGAAGTCTACAAGATTGTAAACAGGGAACCAGAGACATCAATTGACAAATGAGGACAACTACAAACCAAAAAGAGGGAAAAAACTGTGTCTTTACAGAACTTCTAGATGGTAGGGAAGTCAAGACAACTACAAGATAGAATGGACTGTTCTAAACTTGGGAAGAAAACTATAAATCACAGGGTAACCTCAAAGAAAAATGATAACCCTTCACATCAAAAAAGACCAGCATAAATATTCAGCAAATACTAAAACAATAGCAATGAAGGAAGTGACAATATGATTCATAAACAAAATGAGCTCAGCATAGAAAATTATATGGAATGAAGAAATCAACACCACGAAAAAGCACATAACAAAAATGACAGCAACAAATTCATATTTGCCAATAATGACATATATAGCAAGGGACTTATCTCTAAGATTTATAGCAGAAGAGTGGATGACCAAACAATAGTACATACATATAATGGAATGCTATGCAGCACTAAAGAATAATGTAGAGTCTGCACAATACCACATAATATGGATGAACTTGGAAGACATTATGCTGAGTGACATAAATCAATCACAGAAGGACAAATATAGTATTAGTTCATTATTGTGGAGGGTCAAGGAAAGGTTTATATATGGAGGGAAACTTTGTTGGTTGCAGGGGTGGGAGGGCAGGGGAAGGAGCACTACCAAAAAAAAAACCAAAACATTAACTCATGCCACTTTAGTTTTGTGTATTTCACTGTATATAAATTATATTTCAATAAAATGCATTTAAAAAAAAGTTGATTTTGACTCATGGTGACCCCATGTGTGAAAAGCAGAACTACTCCATTGGGTTTTCAGGGTTATGATCTTTTGGAAACAGTTCACCAGACTTGTCCTCTGAGGTTCCTCTGGGTAGGTCCAAACCACCAACCTTTTGGCTAACAGTCGTGCGTTTAACCATTAGGCTAATGATAATTCAGTGCTTCTCAAGCTAGAAGGTTCCCGGAGAACTGTAAAGGACATTTTTGAAATGGCCTTGGAGATTTCAACTAACAGCCATTTCTAGTGTTGAGGAAACACACTTCTCTCCCCTCAAACAATATAAAGGGCTAAACTGATCCTAATATCAAATCAGCTTACTAAAATAGTTCAAGCCCACTACTCTTAATTACATTTATGGAATGTTACAAAGACAACTCCTTCTAAGCTTAGATAAATCTGACCACTTTCACGTCACCCCCTCTTGCAGCCCTCCCTTACTGTTCACCTACAGCAGTTTGCTCATATCTCTCTTAGCACATTTTCAATTTAGCCCTTATAAATCAATGTATTTGTTTCCCTCTTTATTGCGAACTCCTCAAGAACAAGGACCTTGACAACAACTTGATATTATCACAGTACATGGAATAGAGTCCATTATGTAATCCAAAACCAAAAGCCATCAAGTCAATTCCAAGTCATAGCGAACCCATAGGGTTTCCACGGTTGTAAATCTTTCCGGAAGCAAACTAACTCATCTTTTTCCTGCACAGCAGATGGTAGGTTCAAACCACCAACCTTTGATTAGTAGCCAAATGCCTTAACCACAGCACCAACAGGGCTCCAATAAATGTTTGTTGAATAAATGCTATTTAAACTAGTAGCTAAAGATTACTTCCCCGGATAGCAAGATGTGAATTTTGCACACAGTTGCTTCCCTAACATCCTCACACCTTCTTACTTAACAGTAGCCAATTTTCATTTGGGTATCTGCCACTTCCCTATATTGTCCATATGATGCAGAGAAAGCTGTTCTCACATCTCCAGCTTTCAGGGAAAGCTCTCATTGATTGTCCACCAGTTCCCTGCTTTAGCCCTAGCCAGAGACTCATTCGGGACAGCCACATGACCTGTCGTTATAAGCATAACTCTCAGTACTCATACTTGGAATTCTGGGGCAGAAATACTTTTGCTGTTTTTTTTTTCCTCTCCTCCTCCCTCTCCCTCTGGATAGGACAACATATTCCTAAAAACTGTTGGTAGCCATCCTGCTACTATAAAGGGAGTTATCCTTAAGCTGAGGTTGACACCTTAGAACAAAAGAAAGAGCTGAAGTTTTTGGTAAACATCAGGTCAGAAGCCTGCCCTACCAATGGGCTTCTCAATCATGCAGTTAATAAATGGTGGCATAGTGCCTAAGGCACTTGACTGCTAACCAGAAGCCTGGCAGTTCAAACTCACCAGCCACTCCTCGGAAGGAAGGTTGGGCAATCTACTTCCTTAGTGATACCGCCTCAGAAACCCAAGGAGGGGTCGCTATGAGTCGGATCCGACTCGATGGCAGTGTGTTGTGTTGTTAAATGCTTTTATTGTTTAAACTATTTTAAGTAAGTATCGTATTACTTTGTAACACAAGGAGTTCTAACTGATATAGAATCTCTTGGGAGAAATCCTCCCATGGAGGGAAGCTGTATAATAAACAATAAAATGAAGCACTACTAAAGATAGTGAAAACTCAAACTAAAATCAGAAAAGGATATCCAAAAATATTTTAAATGCTATTTTTAATTTCTAAACAAATATATTGAAGACTCAGATATGAGAGGAAAGATAAATTACTAAGAAGTGCCATGGACTATTCATTCCTTCCATTTGTTATGTATCCATTTGTACTATCATCAACAGAGATATTTTCAATCTATCAAAACATAACTCTAAATATAACAAATGAGAAATAAAAAATTTTAAAAAATAAAGAAAAAAATATAACAAATAAATAAATAAATAGATGCAGATAGAAATTGCTTACTGAAATAGTCAATAGGAGAGAAATATCAGAACTTCAGATTATTAATCAAATATTAAAATAATTTAAATGTAAATCATTTGCAATCATACATTAAATCTTTAAAGCAGCTAACTGTATGTTACAATTTTCAGTATGAGTAGAGGAAAAGTTACTAAAATAGTATCATATTTATAAGACTGAACTATCAGCTGAATCAAGAGAAAGGAAATGACTCTCCAAATCAAAAATCAAAGTAAGTCTTTCAAAAGATACAAATAATGAGGTAAGTAAAGACTGAAATAATATATGGCTTCTAAATTCTAAATTTTGTTATTTCATTTACAGCCTTGCAAATGCTATGGTACAGTTCTACTCTGCCCTGTAGGGGCTATGAGTCAGAATTCACTCGATGGCAACAATAAACAGCAGTGTAGTACACTGCTCAATCATTATCATCAAGTTAATTATTTTAAAAATTGGTAAAAATCAACTTTACATGACTTTTGAGTTTAACGGCACTAAACTTACTTCACTAAGAATAGCTGGCTGAGGGCAATATAATGGAGGAGCTGGGAGATACAAGCCTGCTGGCACTAAGCCCCACAGTCTCTTACTGAAGTCCTTGGCAGAGTCTATCAGAAGCTGAAATGTCGCTGAAAGAATATCTGCATCAGCCATCACTGCTGCTTTCAGAACCTCTTGCACTGAACCAAACAAAAGATTTGTATCTTCCTCTTCAATAGGATCTATCAAATACAAAATCAGGTCAAATCATTGAAAATTACTATTCATAATTCAAAATTCATCTAATTTTATAGGATGAAATTTCAAACCTGAAAAAGTTGATCAAAAATGGATATACTTGGTAACATGCAAAACACCAAGCTTACAAACAGAAATTTGTGAAGTATTTTGTTACCTTAAGACTACAGGCAATCAGAGCATGAGATTTTTCCCCAGAATCAGACAAGATACTGTAATAAGAAGTATGTAATAAAAATCTTCTTGGAATTTAGTTCAGAGTCAAAAAGTAACAATACAAGTTGAAAAAGTATTAATGGAAAAGATCAGTCTATCAAAATAATTCCCAAAATTATGTGAAGATAGAAGTAACTTTTTCCTTTTCTTAATATTCAATAATACTTTTATAATAATAAAAATTAATCAAAATGATTATAATGTAAAGCTAAGAATGGAGAAAATACAAAATAGTAGTACAGTATGGCTGTAACAATCTCTATATATGTGGACACAGCCTAGAAGGTAAAATGCAAAGAAATGTAAGGTAGTAGAACTGGAGATTTAGGGTTTTTTACTGTTAGATTTTTAAAGCATTCAGTAAAGTACAGAATATGAAAACACCATTAACTCACTTGTCAGCCTTGTCAAATACTAATGTTTTCTTTTTTTATATTCAACTTAGATATATTAAAAAAAATTATAAATGTGGCTGAAATTCCTTCTATAGCATTTCTATTCCACTCGCTCTCCCTGCAGAGACAGCCTGTCTTGGCTCCCCAGTGCTGCTGTAACAGACACACCACAAGTGGATAGCTTAACAAACAGGAGTTTATTCCCTCAGTTTCCTGTTGTTGTTAGGTGTCGTCAAGTCAGTTCCAACTCATAGCGACCCTATGTACAAAGACTGAAAGAATGCCCAGTCATGCAACATCCTCCCAATCCTTGCTATACCTGAGCACATCATTGCAGCCACTGAGTCAATCCATTTCATTGAGGGTCTTGCCCTTTTTGGCTAACCCTTCACTTTACCAAGCATGATTCCCTTCTCCAGGGAATGGTTCCTTCTGACAACATGACCAAACGAGGTGAGATGAAGTCTGGCCAGTCTCACCTCCCAGAAGCATTCTGGCTGCTCTTCTTCCAGGACAAAGTTGTTCATTCTGCTAGTCCATGATACTTTCAGTATTCTTTGCCAACACCACAACTCAAAAGCATCAACTCTTCTTTGGTCTTCCTTATCCATTGTCCAGCTTTCACATGCATATGAAGCTACTGAAAATATCATGGCTTGAGTTAGTAGCACCTTAGTCTTCAAAGAGACATCTTTGCTCTTCAGCACTTTAAAGATGTCTTTTGCAGCAGATTCTTCCAGTGCAGTATGTCATCTAATTTCTTGACTGCTGCTTCCATTGGTTTTGATTGTGGAAACAATATGAATTCTTTGACAATTTCAATCTTTTCTCCATTTATCATGATGCTATTTATTAGCTCAGTTGTGAGGACTTCATTTTCCTTATGTTGAGGTATAATCCATACTGGAGACTGTAGTGGTCAATCTTCATCAGTAAGTGCTTCAAGACATCTTCACTTTCAGCAAGCAAGGCTGTATTGTTATGGAGTCTTCCTTCAATCCTGATGCCATGTTCTTCTTCATACAGTCCAGCTTCTCTGATTGTTTGATCAGCATACAGATTGATTAAGTATGGTGAAAGGATACAACCCTGATGCACTCCCTTCCTGATTTTAAACCATGCAGTATTCATCTGGCTTTTGGTCATTGGTGTTCAATGTGTCAAATCTATTCTAAAGATGGTCTCTAAATTCAGGCAGGATATAAACAAGATCATATTTTGGCTCCTCTGGACTTCTTTTAATTGCCTTCAGTTTCAACTTGAACTTGCATTATGAGCCATTGATGGTCTGTCCCACAGTCAGCTTCTGGCCTTGTTTTGGCTGAAGATATTGAACTTCTCCATTGCCTCTTTCTATGGATATAGTTGCTTTTTTTCCTGTATATCCCATCTGGTGAAGTCCATGTGCACAGCTACCGTTAATATTGTAAAAAAAGGAGGCGGGGCAAGATGGCGGACTAGGCAGAAGGATTGCACAGACCCTCTTCAACAAAGAAAAGGGAAACCAATTAACACAGACACAGAAGATA
>NW_006921887.1:694998-697009 GCF_000298275.1 Orycteropus afer afer
ATTCCATTTCATTTTTGACAAATTCCAATTTTCCTAGATTCATACTTTGTACATTCATGTTCTGATAATTAATGGATGTTTACAGTTTTTCTTCCCAATTTGAGTCATGTTGGATCAGTAAATGGAGTTTCCAAAAGCTTTACTCCACCCATGTCATTAAGGTCAACCCTACTGTGAGGAGGCAGCTCTTCCTCAGTCGTATCTGATTGCCTTCCGACCTTCACCTGCTAGCACAGTATCAGGCAATGTTTCAGAGCTATTCATGTTTTCCAGTAATATATCAGACAGTGTTTCACTGCTATTCATAAGGTTTTCACTGGCCAATTTTTTGAGAAGTGGATGGCCCCTCCCTTCTTCTGAGTCTGTCTTAGTCTGGAAGCTCTGCTGAAACCAGTCCACCATAGGTGACCCTGCTGGTATTTGAAATATTGGTGGCATAGCCTCCAGCCTCACAGCAACACACAAGTCACCACAGTATGACAAACTGACAGTTTAGGAGGCTACAAGTCTGAATTCAGAGTCTGGCTTTAGCAGCTGGGTGAATGACCTCAACCTTGGGCTTCAGCTCTGCCTCTAGTTCTTGGCCAACTGGAGCTGGAGGCTTCCTTCTAAGACTCACATAGCTACCGGCTGCTAAAGCTGATGAACCCAAGGTCAACAAGTAAAATGGCAAAATCCTAAGATCAACAAGCAACACAGCAAGCCAGTGGTTCAAGTCCAGGATCTGGAGATAAAGACTCAGCCAAACATACAATCCAAATGTACCAAAAAACTAGAGATCTTTCTCAAAACTTTTCCTTATATACTGGAAGCAGGCCACACCCGAAAGGCAGCTACTCAACTGCTCACAGTAGATTCCTCCATGGAGGTGATTACAGTCTCATCATGGGGAATACTTACATCCAGCTGCCCAGCCACTCAAAATCATGGCCCAGCCAAGTTGACATACAATTAACTACCACATAGCCACAACTCAGAATTTGGTGTGGACATACTGAAATTCCCATTAAACCTATGTTGAAACTTCCTGTCCTCCTCTATGAAGCTTAACTTCCTCATATTTTCTAACTCTTTATCTCTCTCTACATGTTTTGTATAGTTTGGTGAGATCCATCTTCTAGTTCACAAATTATCTCTTAAATTGATCTAACACCTTATCTACTGAGTTTTTATTATGTTTTTAAATTAGTAGTGAAGTACCATTTACATAAAATAAAATTAACCTGTTTTTAAATGTACAGTCAAGTCTGACAAATTGATAAAACCCTGTAAAACATTTCCACCATCCCAAAAACTTCTCTTATGCCCCTTTGTAGCTAATTCCATTTCTTACCCCTAGACAACTGTTTCCTACCCCTATATGTTTCCTTTTTATATAATGTCACTTAAGTGAAATCAAACAGTAAGAACTCTTTGTTCATAGCTTCTTTTTTTATAGAATAATGGTTCTGGATTAATTCATATCGCTCTATGTTATCAGTAGTTCGCTCCTCTTTATTATTTATTATTCCTTTTTAAAGACATATTGCAATTTGTTTATCTGTTCATGAAATTGATGGCTATTTGGGTTGTATCCAGCTTTGGGCTACTATGCAAAAACTGTTCTGAACATTGTATGGATCTTTCTGTGGACATAGTTTTTCATTTCCCTTGGATAAATAACCTTTTTTCCCCCTTGTTTCTGAACTCTGGCAATTTCCCTTTTTTCCTTTAAAGCTTAGCCTTTAAAAGAGTGTTTTAAAATATCTTATCCAGAAACATATTTTATCTATGTATTTACTGCAGAAGGGTTTTTATATCATCTAAAACACATTGCCAGAAATGGAAGTTCAGATTGAGGATTTCTGAATCCTTTTGTCAAAGCCAACTTCCATGCTTTTATATTTTCTTTTCATTAAGCAACAAACTTTTTAAAAAGACATGGACATAAATTCTTGATACATGCTACAACATGAATGAGCCTTGAAAACACTATGCTGAGTGAAATAAGTCAGTCAGAATGGACAAATAT
>NW_006921887.1:697879-703296 GCF_000298275.1 Orycteropus afer afer
TCTCACCTACTTTGGTCATGTTGTCAGGAGGGACCATTCCCTGGAGAAGGATGTCATGCTTGGTAGGGTGGAGGGTCGACAAAAGAGGGGAAGGCCTTCAACGAGATGGACTGACATGGTGGTTGCGATGATGGGCTCAAGTATAGCAGGGATCATGGAGCTGGCGCAGGATTGGGCAGTGTTTCGTTCTGCTGTGCATGGGGTCGCTATGAGTTGGAAACGACTCGACGGCACCTAACAACAACATATATGAAATATCTAGAATTTGTCAATGTATAAAGAATAAAGGCCATTATTGGTTTCTGGGTGTGGAAGGGGAGACGAAGCAAAGAGTCATTGATTAGGGGGCACTGAGTTCCTGTTAATGGTGATAAAAAATTTGGAAATGGTTAGTGGTAACAGTTATATAAATGATGAACATACTTAATGTCATTGAATTTTACACATAAAAAATGTTGAAATGGCAAATAGTTAAATATAATAAAAAATTTAAACAAAAAATTTTTTTAAAGTATTAGAAGGAAATTTCTGAAGAAAAATTTAGAGTTAGGTTTCCAAGTATTAAGATTTACCTCTAGAAAGAGAAAGGCACCCTGGTATAGTAATTAAGTGCTTGGCTGCTAACCAAAAGATAGCTGGTTCAAACCTACCAGCTATTCCACAGGATAAAAATCTAGCAGTCTATTTCCATAAAGATTATAGCCTTGGAAACTCCGTGGGGCAGTTCTACTGTCATATAGGATTGCTATGAGTCGGACTCATAAGTTTGGATTTTTCCCGCCCAGAAAAAGAAGTTATAATTAATAAATTCTAGGCGGCACATAACAACAACAACAGGAATATAAAGTTAGAAAGCTTTCTTAATGGGGAAAAACACTTTAAAAAAAAAAACCCACAAGGGTCTGTATAGTAGTCCTGGTTTTACCATTAAAAATATGACTTTCATTAACTTAGTTATATTTTGTCTCAATTTCCCCATCTACAAAACAAACAAATGTTACAAGGCTCCTGGTTAAATCTACGTAATACATGCCATATTATATTATTAAATACTTTATTATTTAAAATTTTATAATGTCACTGAACTTTAAAAAAAAAACTGTTAATGTGGGAAAAACAATATAAAAAAGGAGGGGGAGAATGACTGTACAACTTAAATATAATCAATGTCACTGAACTGTATATATAGGGGTTATTCAACTGGTGTATGTTCTGCTGTGTATATTTGCACAAAAAGAAAATATAATTCTTTAAAAACTTTTTAATTTAAAAATAAGTAAGAGTTGGACTAAATTATTTCTAAGTGCCATTCTGAGTCTGAGATTTTATGACACTATGACTACAAATACACACACACACACACACACATATATATATGATCTATAAGTAAAATATATATTATCTAAAGAAAATCATCCCTCATGTTTTGAGCTTGAATCTGTTTTGGATACTCACATAATTAAGTATAAATAGTATGGTATTATTTTTGATACACTTATTTCCAAGTGTTAACACATTTGTAGATATTTATAAACTTTTAAAAAATGTCATAAAACTTGTATTAATTAACTTGATAAATATGTCACACCATATGTAGGTAACAAAAAAATAAAATAAAATAAACAAACTCACTGCCATTGAGTCAATTCAACTCACAGCAACCATTTGTTGGGCTTCTGAGGGAGTATCTCCACAGAAATAGATTGCCCAATCTTCCTTCCGAGGAGTGGCTGGTGGATTTGAATCGCCAGCCTTCTGGTTAGCAGAATGCTTTAGGTACTATGCCACCAGAGATCCCATATGTAGGTAACATACCTGTAAATTGTTTGTATTTTAAACTCATTCCATTTTTTGATTCCAAAAAGGCTGGTTGACCTAAAAAACACTGAAGTTTTTCCTGGAAAATCTGGGCTGGAGTCAAATTTAATGGTAGATTCATACCTTTCCTCTTGGACCTGAAATCACATCAAATTAAAGGAAATTAATCTAAATTTTGAAAAAAAATGAAAGATGCATATATCAAGAACTAAATATAAGTTTTAAAAAACAAAAGAATTTGTCCCATTTATTCATCATATGGTAGTTAAGGTTGTGTGTCAACTTGGCTAGGCCTGGTTTTGAGTAGCTGAGCATCTGGATGTAGTGATTCCCCATAATGAGACTGGTAATCAACTTCATGGTGGAATCTACTGTGAGCAGACCTTTGAGGAAGGTCTCTAGCTTCTAGGCACATCTGGATCCTATATTTGGCAAATCATCAGTAGCCTGCCATGTTGTTTGCCAATCTTGAGACTGTTTCTGGACTTAAAACTAGTGACTTGCTGAGTTGCTTGATATCTTGGGACTGTGCCATCTTACTTGTCAACCTTGGTTTTGTTAGCCTCAGCAGCCAGCAGCTGTCTGAGTTACAAGAAGGCTCCAACTTCAGTGGGCTGGGAGCAAGAGGCAGAGCTGAAGCCCAAGGTCGAGGGGCCTTTACCCAGCCCTTAGAGGTGGCACTTTCAACTTGGACTTCTAGCATCCTAAACTGTAAGAGAATAAATCCCTGTTTGTGCAAGCCATACATTTGTGGAATTTCTGTTATAGCAACACTAGACAACCACAACATCCTATATTTAAAAGAAGAATCTCAAAGAAAGTTTAGTATCAAGGTCCTCCACAATTATGGTTCTATTTATCTTCTCATTCTTATTTTCCACGATTGACCAAAACACATTATCGATATATAAATTGCCATCACATTTACAGAGCAGTATTCAGAACATATGTCTTTTATCCAAAATGAACCGAAACTTGTTTTTTCCCACCTCTCTGCCTTTGCTCGTGCTTGGGATGTTCTCTTTTCTGATAGACACTCAATTTGTCAAGATCATATCTACCCATCAATGCCCATCTGAAATGATACTTCCTATCCACAGTATTTCTTATCCTTTTCCCCCTTAATAATTATTGTTCTCCCCATTGTATGGAACAGGTAAGGGGAGAGCCCGAGGCAGGAGGCAGGAGCCAGGCCCACAGAAATGGAACAGGTTAGGGGAGAGCTATAGGCAGGAAGCAGGAGCTGAGTGTACAGCTGGAACAGGCAGGGGGAAGGCCAGAAAGTGAGCTGAGTGGTTTGGAACAACTAAGGAAGATAAACTTGTCAGTCACTTTGTTGTACTGTGGTGGATTGCATGTTGTTGTGAGACTAGAGGCTGTGCCACTGCTGTTTCAAACACCAGCAGGATTCCCCCATGGTGGACGGGTTTCAGGGGAGATTCCGGACTGAGACAGACTCAGAAGAAGGAAGAGGCCATCCACTTCTCAAAGAATTGGCCAGTGAAAACCTTATGAATAGCAGTAAAACACTCTCTGATATATTACTGGACAACTTCATGAACAACCCTGAAACACTGTCCAATACAGTGCCAGAAGATGAGTCTCTGAGGTCAGAAGGCACTCAAACTACCACTGGGAAAGAGCTGCCTCATCAGAGTAGAGCTGACCTTAATGATATGGATAAAGTAGAGCTTTAGGGACCTCCATTTGCTGATGCGGCATGACTCAAAATGAGAAGAAACAGCTGCAAATATCCATTAATAATTGGAATATAGAATGTATGAAGTATGAATCTAGGAAAATTTGAAGTTGTCAAAAATGAAATGGAACGCATAAAGATCAATATCCTAGGCATCAGTGAGCAAAAATGGACTGGTTTTGGCCATTCTGAATCAGACAACCATATGATCTACTATGCCGAGAATGACAAATTGAGGAGGAATGACATGGCATTCATCATCACAAAGAATGTTTCAAGATCTATCCTGAAGTACAATGCTGTCAGTGATAGGATAATATCCATGCACCTACAAGGCAAGCCATTTAATACTATTATTATTCAAATTCACACACCAACTACCAAAGCCAAAGGCGAGGAAATTGAACATTATTACCAACTTCTGCAATCTGAAGTTGACCAAACATGCAATTAAGATGTGCTGATTATCACTGGTTATTGGAATACAAAAGTTGGAAACAAAGAAGAATCATTGGTAGTTGGAAAATCTGGCTTTGGTGATAGAAGTAACGATGCAGATTGCATGACAGAATTTTGCAAAACCAACGATTTATTAATTGCAAATACCTTTTTTCAACAACACAAATGGTGGCTATACACATGGACTTCACCTGATGGAGTACACAGGAATCAGACTGACTAAATCTGTGGCAAGAGGCAATGGAAAAGCTTCAGCCAAAACAAGGCCAGGAGCTGGCTGTGGAACAGACCATCAACTGCTCATTCACAAGTTCAACTTGAAGTTGAAGACAATTAAAACAAGTCCTAGAGAGCAAAAATATGACTGTGACAATATCTCTCCTGAATTTAGAGACCATCTAAAGAAAAGATTTGATGCACTGAAGACCAATAACTGAAAACCGAAAAGAGGAATTGTGGGATAACATTGAGAACATCATCCATGAAGAAAGCAAAAGGTCATTAAAAAGACAAGAAAAGAAGAAAAGACAAAAAATGGATGTCAGAAGAGACTCTGAAACTTGCCCTTGAAAAGAGTAGCTAAAGCAAATGGAAGAAATGATAAGATAAAAGAGCTGAACAGTGCTACAAGGATGGATGAAAACTGTGGAGCTGTGGGAGCCACAGACCAGAGTTGGGCCTAATGCTTACATGTATGTGGTCACATAATAAACTGCAGACACTATGTGGAATGTGATGACAACACAGCACAGGACTTGGACAGTTACATCTGATCTTACTGAATTTCTGGAACTTTATAGACACAGACCTTCTTTCTACATAAAGATGAGATACATGTCACAAATAGATCTAGAAATAATACTTATATCAGAGTTGGAGTGATAGGATCTGGTTTCTATTTTAGGATGTATAAATGCAAGATCTTAAAAATGCCTCTATGTTTAATGGGGTAAGAAAAATCCATTTCTTTTTCTTAAAAACAAAGTATTTGAACCTGATATGAAGGGCACAACAAAGGGAGAATCTGGCCTGTTTGCATTGAATGAATTAACCAAATCCTCAGTTGGTCTGCCCAGGAAATTCCACCACAGAGGTGTGCTAAAATTTCTAAGATTGTTTTCTGGCAGTGCTTTATAAAAAGCTGAACTGCCCTGTACATTTTCATCAAAATCATTCCCAAATGCATATGAAATCTACCACAGAATGTAGAACTATTAGATAGTTTTATTTCTAACTCATAAAAATATTTCAAAAGTCATGGGAGTTTTATGAAGGTGGTACTCATCAATTCATATCCTTCCTATTTCAGGGCCCATGAGACACATCTCAAAGCAATTAAGGATGTTAATTTCGAAGCACACTGTGAAATGGTGTACACTTCATTACCAGTGGGTGACAGATTGTTTAAAACCTTACCTTCCTCTGATTTTTTTTTTTTAAT
>NW_006921887.1:709160-714681 GCF_000298275.1 Orycteropus afer afer
GACCAGGTTTGCTGGTCCAATAGAGCCTGGTGGAACCACTGAGACTATGGCCCCAGTTGCCCTTCAGGTCTGGAATTGAACCCACAACTGACTTGATGGCAGTGAGTTTGGTTTTGGCCCTCAACAAGATGGACTGACAAAGTGCCTACAATGATGGGCTCAGGTATAGGGAAGATCGTGGGGCTGGCACAGGACTGGGCAGTGTTTCATTCTGATGTACATAAGGTTGTTATGAGTTGGAGACAACTCGACGGCACCTAACACCACCACCAGCATTGCACCAATGGAACTTTTTTTTACCATAATACGTAAAGTATAATGTTTTGTCCTATTTTCTATATTAAATTTAAGAGGCTTATGCATAGACACTATGCACTATTTAAGTTTACCTCCACTAAAACAGCTGGCAAACAGCTCTATACAGAGCAACTGTTCAATAAATAAACACATGAGTTGAAAAAAATGTATTAAAAACAAAACAGAGAAATGCCATAGTACTCAGAAAAAGTAAACCACAGAGATTTGATTAATTTAAACTCAAATCATATTTGGGATAGACAAACACTCATATCTTAGGTATAAACATTTTAATATGAGTGAAAAAGCTACTAGGAGCTCTGGGGGGCACTGTAGTTAAAAGCATTTGACTGTTAACCCAAAGTTCGGTGGTTTGAACCCACCAGGCACTCCACGAGAAAAAGATGAAGCAGTCTGCTTCCATAAAGATTGACAGCCTTGGAAATCCTGTAAGTCAGTTCTACTCCTTCCTATTAGGTTTGCTGTAAGTTGAAACTGACTCAATGGCAGTGGGTTTGGTTTTGGAGTAAGTAAACTGCTAAGCTGTCCAATACAGTAGCCACTAGCTGGTTGTGGCTATTTAGTTCTTTGGTTGTACTACTCACATTTAAAGTACTCAATGCACTTGACAATAAAGAACATATATAGAAAATTTCCATCAGAAATTCTACTGGACAATGCTGAAGTAAGGATTTCATATGATATAAAATACCAAAACCAAAACCAAACTCACTGCCATCAAGTCAATTTCAATTCATAGTGACCTCCATTGGGTTTTCAAGTCTGTAAATCTTTACAGAAGCAGACTATCCTCTTTCTTCTGTGGAGCAGTTGGTGGGTTCAAAGCACTCACCTTTTGGTTAGCAGCCAAATTCCTTAACCACTATACCACCAGACTCTTTATAAAACTACCAGCAATTAAAAAAAAAAATAGATATAACTTTTATACTATTTTGTAACTTAAGTTTGCCTAAAAATACTTACCTAGTGAAATTGTTATCATGTTTACAGAATAGTTGGAAGGCCACACCAATTGAAACAGATGTCTTCCAGTCTCCAAGTTTATGTGCCAACCACACAGCCTCAGGAACTAGGCCACCAATAAGTAATAATTCAAGTGCATATTCAACTGTCCACACATTAGAGAGATTCTGCTCTCTAACAACACTGGCCACCTTAGAGTGTTGCAGAGGAATAAGTCGAAGGGACTGGTCTGTGAGTAAATTTAAAAAAATGTATATTACATTTACATATATCAGAGCTCAGGATTTTAAGTAATTAGAACGTCCCCCTAAAATGAGTACTTTTATCTCTTTAATTGACTATTTAGTATTTTCTACGTAAGCCACAAAATGAAGATATATATAAAATATGTTCTTAAAATAATACTCAACATAGTCTAGAACAGTTTTTTGGTGGTTTTTTTTTTTTTTTTCCACTGAAGAATGTGCTTCATTAGTACATCTTGGAACAAAAGCCAGCATTTTTTAAAATGAAATAGAATAAAGTATTAAAAGAAAATCTTAGAGTATATTATACAAAATAAAGGTAAATATTATTTAATGAAACTCTTGTTCAGGTAACATGTACATACATATAGACATTTATACGTACTGGGCCATCATGTATGATTTATTACTGTGGGTGGCTCTGAAACACGTGCCTATATCTCACGCTGCTTTGAAGCAGTCCAAGTGGTAAAGATAGTACTCCTCCCCTATCCACATCCTGAGACAATCACAGAACATAAGAGTTTAAAAACATAATTCAAATGCCATGGTTCTATGACTGAATAAATTTGCTAACCACTTGTGGCTACCTCTATTAAACTTCTAATTAGGTTTGTGTTGCATTACCCTAACCTATGTGTTCCTTATACATACTTATCAGTTCATGTTATCTCCTGTCTAGAGCCCTCCAATAACTTCAGATTCCTTACTTGGCTTACATCTTCTGGCCCCTGCCTTTCTGACTTCACCTCATAACACTTCTACCTCACTTTTGATGCTATAGCCACACCTGCCTTTCAGGTCCTCAAACACGTCAAGCTTGTCCTTGTCTTGGACATTTGCACAAGTTCAGCTTAGAATGCTCTAAGCCCTGATGTGCTTATGGCTGACTCTGCTTTGTTATTAAGGGCTCAGCTTAAATAGAAGCTCTTAAAAGAGCTCTTCCCTAGATTCCCAATCGAAAACAGCTACTTGGTCACCACTGCATTACCTGTTTTCATTGTCTGCTTCATTATCACTATCAGATAGTTTTCTTGCTAGTGTATCGTTTACTTAATTTTCTGTCACATCCTAGTAGAACATCAACTCTACAAAAACAGGGACTTTAGTTTTTTTTTTGTTTTCATGGAGTTAGGCTAAATCTGTCATGTCAAAAAAATTTTTAAATGTTTTCTATTGTCAATTTCATACTGTGAAAAGTAATATATTCCCAGTACCTAGAACACTGCCTGGCACATGGCTAGCACCCAATAGAAATCAACAGAAGGAATGAATGCTGTAAAAATTTCCATACATATTTATCTACATGACCCTACTAATGAAATTACTAAATACCAATAGAGCAAATGGTCCAAATAAAATTAAATTCGTTTTCAGAGGTGTAAAATTCATTAAATTTCATATTTTTGTAAGGTGGTAGCCCTTTCACTTTAGAAACAGAAACTATAAATATCAATTTATGACCAAAAAAAAATCTACATTTAAGAAAAACATATCCAAACAATTAACTGTGAGATTCTATTCATTCATAAATAGTCACTGAGCACCTCCTATGTTTCAGGTACAAGTTAGAAGAGTATTTTTGCCGTAGGGTAATAAACATAGCATGCAATAAATGATGAAAATTTTAAATATTACATGCAAAAACAAAGGTGAAAATTTTGTTTACTATGTTACCTGCTTTAATATGAAGTGGAGGAAGAACATTCACATTGTGAGGTGGCAGAATGCAAAGCTGCTTATTGGTGAAATAGGCAGCCATGAACCGGGCCATGGACTGAATAACTTTCACTGCCACTTCAGGATGAACATTTCCAGTCATCTCGAGCTCACAGCGAGACTTCTCAGGAACTGAGGATATGAAGCAAATGCCCAAAAGAGATTCTTACTTAACTATCAGAAAGCAATAATGTTTAAGTTCCTAACATCACAAAAGAAAATTATAATTAAAAATATTTTTTGTGAGATCAACATCCATGGCTTATATAAGCCAAATTATAACTGGTATATATACAGTTCTTATAACATACATGCACACAAGTATATGTATAGAAAGGCCCCACAAAAAGAGGTGAAGTATAAGTGATATATTTCCTGCTTTTCATACTTCGTCTAAGACAAACATGCATTACTTTCATAATGAACACAATTTTGAAAAGACAAAAATCACATAGAGCAAGAAGTTGATAAATAGTAGCTAAAAACATGAAGAATGAAGTTGGCATGGATCCATTTAGAAAATTCTGACACACGAAACCTTTCAGACATAGTCATATGCACAGGTCTAATAGTCTACCACCTTAGAACTGCTGGATTATGTGTTCTTGCATGTTTTTCTTTCCCTCTGGTTATTGCTTCATTTAAATACACATCTTAAAAGGAGGAGAAAGGGAACTCTGGTACCCTAGTGTCTAAAGCACTTGACAGCTAACCAGAAGAATGATGGTTCAAACCCACCAGCCACTCCTCGGAAGGAAGGTTGGGCAATCTACTTCTGTAGTAGTACCACCTCAGAAACCCAAGGAGGGGTTGCTATGAGTTGGATCCAACTTGACAGCACACAACAACAAAAGGGGAAGGTGGGTAACCAGGCATTCTGCAGCCTTTAAGAGATAAAAATTCTCTGAACACCTCAGAAGGTAATTTTCACCATGTTATTAAATAATTTTAAGCAACAGTTAAAGAAAATACAAATACGTTAAAGAAAAATATGTGGGTACTTGATATTCTAACTAATACAGCTGTGAGAAAATAATTGTTTTATCTGCTCAGCCAACAATTCTTGCTAAGCCCTGGGGCTCCAAAAATAAAGAATGCATGTCCCTTGCTATTGAAAGCTGACAGTCTAAAAATCCAACATAATATAATTGAGTCACCACAGAGGCAAAGCAACCAAAATTTATGTATAAGACATTTCACATCTAAATCTATAAAATGCAAATTATAAAACACACTAATTTTTAAAATAGCATACCTGAACAATCTTCAGTTTCTTTTACAGGTAGATGGGACCATCTCAGTATTGCTCTTACAAGCTGATCACACATTCCTTGAGCATCATTTAAATTGTAGTTAAAGAGGTGGCAATATAAGAGAGAAAGATAATAGCGTATCTGAAGAAAACATGTCCTTCTTCCTCCTTCAATAGGAAAGAATTAAGCTTACTTTAAAAACATGTTAGTAAGGTAATATCTGTGATCTGGGTACTAGTTAGATGGGTGTGTCACTATGACTCATTGAAAACACCTATGTGCTGATGAATTTGAAAATTCATCAAGCTGTGTACACTAGTGATATATATATATGTTTTATACTTAACTAAAAGATTTTTTAAAACAGGAAAGTAATATTTTGCTCTTTTCCATTTTGAATTTTGAACAATCTTTTCTTTCACCATGCCCTATGATGACTAAGATGTGGTTCCAAGAAACTGTAAATACTCATCATCTCAGCAATAAGGTCCACCAACAACTTCTCAAGTACATATAGTATAGTATGAAATAAAAGGGAACATCCTACAAAACCCCTAAGGAACCATACATATACCAAATAGACACTCAAAAAAACTTCCTGAAAGAGAACAACTATCCCTGACAGCTGTGTTCAAATATCTGAAGGATATTCAGACAGAGACTGATGGTTGCCTATCCCTTATCCATTCTTTCTAATAGAGTTCCAATTTTATTTGGAGTTACAATGCACTGAGGTCACAAAAGATCAATTTCCAGCTAACTGTGGCCATGTGAAAATGTAACTATGTTTTAATCAAGGGAATACTGTGTGGAGCTTCCAGGAAAGTTGCTTAAAGAGAGGTAACTCAGCTGAGAGGTGTACGATTTCTTGCCCTTCCCCCCTTCCATACGTTGTCTAAAATATGAATTTGACAGCTACTACAGCAACCATCGGGAGCTCTGGTAGCATAGTGGCTAAGGCACTTGACTGCTAATCAGAAGGCTGGCAGTTCAAATCCACCAGCCACTCCTCGGAAGGAAGAT
>NW_006921887.1:714866-716604 GCF_000298275.1 Orycteropus afer afer
CTCGGAAGGAAGATGGGGCAATCTACTTCCGTAGTGATACTGCCTCAGAAACCCAAGGAGGGGTCGCTATGAGTCAGGTCCGACTCAACGGCACATAACAACAACAACAGCAACCATCTTAGCCCACACATGGCCTTAAGATTGGAAGCAATGCACTAACGATGAGAGAGCAGAAAACCTAAAAGAATGTAGGTCCTTGATAACACCATGGAAACACCAAATCAACCTCTGGCCTCCTTTCACAAAAAAGAAAAATAAACTTCTTTCTTATTAAAGCCACTATTACTTTTAGTCTCCATTACTTGAAATAATTACTAATAGATTCAGTTGGAAATTAAATCAAATGAAATGCCCATAATAGAACTCATAAAAACATTTCTTCGTCCAGAACTTACTAACTCACTGAATGCCACTGTTATTCATCCAGTTTGATAATCATCAAATCTGGGAATACTATTAGATTTCTTTCTCCAAATCTACTTAGTCATAAGTCCAACAGATCAAACATATTAAAAATCTGTCAAACGTGGCCTTTGTTTTCCGTTATCCTTCACATTGCTTTGTGTTCTGCTTACCTAGTGCTGCTCTGACAAGAATATACCACAAATTGGATGACTTGAACAAACGGGAGTTTATTCTCTCACAGTTTGGGAGGCTGGAAGTCCGAGTTCAAAGTGCCAGGCTCTACGGGCTGTGTGAGAGCCCCTCGACCTTGGGCCGCAGCTCTGCCTCTTGCTCCTGGCCCACTGAAGCTAGAGGCATCTCTTCACTCAGGCAGCTACTGGCTGCTGAAGCTAACAAGCCCAAGGTCGACAAATAAAATGGCGCAGTCCTGATGTTACTAAACTACACGGCAGGCCATTAATTCAAGTCCACTGTAAGTCCCAAGGTAGGCAGGGCATGGCAGGCTACTGAAAAATAACATGGCTACATGCAGGGTCCAAGCGTGCCATAGGCTAGAGACCATTCCCAAAGCTGTTTCTTACATATGGGAAGTAGACCACTTACCCAAAGTAGCTACTCAGCTGCTCCAATAGATTCCACCATGGAGTTAATTACCAATCTCACCATTGGGACTAACTCTATTCAGCTGTCCAGCCACTCAACCAGGCCCAGCCAAGTTGACACACAAACTTAACCACCACACTTTGCTTCAGGCTTCCTCATTGGATTACTTTTTTTGCTTCTAGGTAAAACTCACATCCTCACACTTCCACTCCTGCAAATGACCCTCCACAACTGTACCAGAATGACCTTTTTAAATGACTTATATTTGAACAGGCACTTTTCTTACATAAAGTATCTTAACTGACCTCACTGCCTTCAGGATAAAATCTTAACCCCTCAACACTGTGTACAAGACCGTCCTTCACATTCTATTCCTTATCTGCCTCCTCAGTCCTAGCTCTCAGGACCCTTTCCCCAGTATTACATATACATGTCACATAATCCAGTCCTATTAAACCACTCGCAGTTTACTATACTGCCATGGTTTCTCATGAGTTTTTGCGTTTGGAAGGCTATTTCTCTGCTTAAACCACTCACTACTTTAAATAGCCAATTTCTACTCAATTTTAATGTCAGTTTCTCCAGGTGGTTTTCCCCAGACTGATGCTTATTTATTTTTTTTATTTATTGTGATTTGGGTGAAGATTTACAGAGCAAATTCACTTTCCATACAGCAGTTCACATATACTTTGTCTCATGTCATTGACCATAGTTTATCACAATGCAACAG
>NW_006921887.1:717464-742173 GCF_000298275.1 Orycteropus afer afer
TGGCACTCTAACCATACAACATAATGAAAAAAAGTGCTAGTTGTTCATACAGTCTCTCTCTCCTCCAGAATGTGGACAACTTGATAGAAAAGCTGTTTTATTTCAGTTATCCTCCATGCCTGATACAGATCTGCACAGAAGGGACTCAATAAATACCAATTAAACAGATAAATGAATAAAACACATTAAGCCACAAGAGTCAGAAAATAAATTTAATAACTGACCTTATGTGACATGTACAAGCTGTAGCCAGGGCTAATTCCAAGCTCACCTGTTAGAACCTCTATCATCTCAGCCCCACTCTCAGTACTATATCATAAATGCTATCAGCAGTTTCTAGAAGCCACAGAGCCTCATGCAAAAATTCCATAAAGCCCATATTTAATGCAACAGCAAGTCCAACTCAAGGAAATTCTTAAATTTGAACGACTTAAGGGCAGAAGGCCTCAGCCACGTTTCTCTAAGTCTCTAAGAATGTAGTAAAATATACGATCTGTACTTTCCCATTTAGACATTTGCAGTCCCTCTGAAGGACAAAAATATCATTTTACTTATGATCTTAATCTCATTTTTTCCCTATCAACAACCAAGCACAGGTTCCATCACTAACTGAAAAAAGGACATCTATCTATCTATAGATAACTGAAACAATTCTTGGTGATACAAACTCCAAGAATAATTTTAAATATTTTGAACGGTCAAGGTGCCAACGATATTAATTTCATGTAAGCATGAGTACACTGAAATCTGAAATTATTTTTAAGCTCTGTAGCCAGCTAAAATAAGTTCCTACCAATATTATGGCAAGGGATTTTTATAACACAACCTTACCTTTCTCTAGAGTTTCTTGTAGAGCTTTCTTCCACAGTTGAACAGATTTTTCATATGATCCTAATAGAAAATATTCTTCACCTAAAAAGTTTTTAACTGTTAGTTATAGTTAATTATATAACGTTATAAAAATTTACTTTGTTCTCAAGTACATACTTCTCAGTCAGAAATTATTTTGAAAAACAATTAATTACAATTTAATAAAATCAAAGTTCAGCTAACTATAGTGTTGGTTCATGGAGTTAGAAATTATTTATAAAATACTGACCATTTATAGATTTAAGTTCTAAGGTTTGGTTCAAGTGATCTCCAGCAGCCTGTAAGTTGGCCTGTATATGACACAGCAGGGACTTGACAGTAGATGCTTCATGTGCCATCTTTTCAGTTAACTGTCTGTCACCTTTAGGAGCTCTTCGACTTAACTGTGCTTGATAACATAACGTTTTTTTGTACAATACTCTCCAGAGAGCAATCAATCTGCACACAAAATTATGTCATCATCAAAAACAAATTTCAGACTAAGGGCAAGATTGAGAATAGCCCCCTTCTTAGTATTTTTTTTCCCTGCGTCTTCACTGACATAATAACATACACACAAACTGATCTGTGTTATATATAAGGTAAAGTCCAGTGATTAAAAAAATGTACAACATGTATTTAAAAATTCTTCATAAATGTTTTATGTACCTGTGTTCATCTTCCTACAGTAAGTGTAAACCAAAATATTAACAATATCATGGTTGCCCAATACTAAAATTATGTGTTGCATATAAATAAGCAAACAATATTTTAATTTATCAAGTTAGTATAAAATATGTTTATATGCTATAAAATCTATAATGCTGAGTACTAATGGATACAGGGTTTCCTTTGAGGCAATGAAAATATTCTAGAATTAGACAATGGTAATGGTGACAGCACTACCTTGTAAATGTACTAAAAAGCATTTGGAAATGGTGAATTTTATGGTATCTTAATTATATCTCAATTTTTAAAAATTAAAGATATTATGTTTATGATATCATAATATTTAAGAAAGTAATGATACCTGTGGCCTGGCTGTTGAACAAGATTTACATCTTGAGGACACATCTTCAAAGATGAACTCCAAGACCATTTTGCCTGAGAACCATAGCTTTGAAACATTTGAAAAATAGGTACCACCAATGAGTCTTGAGCTGCTGTTCTACTTCCATCAGTTGATGTAGAAATTATTTCAGGCTGAAGATTATATATGCCATTTAAATTAGAAGCCACCATTTTAAGTAAATAAAAACAGGCTAAAAGCTTCTCTGAGAATAACTGCTCCTTATGTTGTTGAATCAGCAAAAGTTTTATAGTATATGAGGTTAGCTTTACCAAATGTCCCAAATCTTGCTTGTATCTCATGTCCCAATACTGGATTGATAAACACTGATTAAAAAGTTGAAAGATACAAAGCAACCATGCATTATTTCTTGGACTCTTATCTAAAGAAATACCAAGTTTAGGGAAAGGACATTTTACAAACTGAAGAATGTAAAAAAAATGAGTGATACAAACTACTGTGTAATTTAACATTATATTTTTTTCCATCACATTTTTTGAAATTCCTATATTCCATGCTGCTAGGAGATTTCTCTGGATAGAATGCAGTTCTGTAATGGTTCTGTCTGTCTCTTCAGTGTCATCCTTTGCATGTATCGTATCAAACATAGATGCAAATTCCAATCTTCCCTGTTTAACATTACTAAATATTGGATCATTTTTTTGGTTCCAGAAAGGGAGTAAATTGTTTGGAAAGTGTTTGCCTTCATTAGTTTCTTCTGCTTCAATATCCTAAAATATGAGGGAAAAATTATATTTAATAAATGTAGCATCTTATAATAGAATTTGATGTTTTCACATTTTCTTCCCTTTAACAAGAGATAAACAAAATCTGTTTCTTGGAATAAAACTAATACATAATTGTGGTTCAAAGTAAACATAGCATTGCTACTATATACTTGCAAATCTCCTGTTCTGTCAGTTAACTCCAGTGTTTCTTCTGCCTGCAAGAATTTGGGGACTCCTGAATCAGCTGAATTTTCATTTTCTTGGTGTTTTAACAGACTAGACCTGAGGGAATCCAGTGATCGCAAGTTCAGCCCTTTGCCTTTGGGCTGTAGGAGAGAAGGCAAAAGATTTCCAAGGTTAAAATTTTATTAATAATTTTATGACAAGAAATTAAAAATCTTATAAGCAACTGTGTACCATCCAAGGACTTTATTATCAGTATAGTTTTATTTTTAAAAGGATAAGATGCCAACTTTTAAAAGTTATTTCTCAATGATACCAAAAAAGTACCATACCTTAGATAATACTACACTCTGGTATGTTTTCTCAAGCCGCTGGGTTGAATCAAGTAGAAGTGATCTCATGAGCACTGATGGAGACAGGTTATCAAGAAATCGCAGGGTTGTGATCATATATCCATCAGAAATAATGAGGTACGGTAAACGGGAGTGTGCTCTGACCGAAAACCTCTGTCTCATAGGATCACTATCAGAAGCTGATGAATCTACAGAATCATTTGAATCTTGAAATGTAAACTTTTGTGGTCTAGCAAAGAAATACCGAAATTCAATAATCAGTAAGAGAAAAAAAAACCTTAAACATCTTATTATTCCAAAGATAATTAAGAAGTAAAATAACATTAAAAGTATCAGAATAATGACAAAGCAAGCAAATGAAAGAAAAAGAAAAGCAGTTTGTTTTCTTTTTTGTTTTTTGGGGTGTTTTGTTTTGTGTTTTTTTTCCAGTTTTTTCCATCAAGTCAACTTCAACTCATGGTGACCCCAAGAATGTCGAAGCAGAACTGTATAGTCCCCAGGGTTTTTAGTGACCGACTTTCTCAGAAATAGGTCACTAGGACTTTCTTCCAAGGACTCAACCCTCCAACCTTTCAGTTAGCAGCTGAATACATTAAACATTTGCACTACCCAGAGACTCCTAAATCTCGGTGAGGAAAACATAATATAACTGATTAAAGCATTCATAGCTTTATGTGGGCTCTTTAATTATTTTCCTGAATTATGGCATTTACTCTACTGTCTTTAATTTATATATAAAATATTCCAGAAAAGAATAATTTACCCAAAATCACATAGCTAATAAACAGAAGAACTAAGATTTGAATCTTGATCTGCCTGATTTCAAAGCCAAACGGCTATTCTATCTCATAACTAAGTTAAAATGTGGCTAAATTCTAGTCATCTATCCATTTTTAACAATTTTTCCTCTTCAGGAAAAAAGTAGATAAATCCATGTGCTGAACTAAGTTTGAGATTAATTTATCTAAGTGTTATTGTTTTACAACAATAAATGCCATATATTTTTATTATGAGTCAGAATCAACTAGACAGCAACAGGCATTTTTTAAATTAAGCTTTGTACCAAAGTAGGTAAATTTTCTAGTGCTACTGATTTAATTAATTTATACTTACAGTCACAATGTCAAATTTTCAGCAGGATTAAGCCACAAAAAGAAATAGAAGAGAACTATAAATAAGAAACAGATAATGAGATGACAGACTCAAAGTAAGAATAACTTGAAAGAGGAAATTATAAAAAAAAAAAAAAGCACAGTGAAAGTAATATCAAAAAAGAAAAGTTCTACAAACAAATTAAAACAATTCAAATTCAAATGTCTCACCTATAAGTTATTAGTGGATGAAGAGGAATAAATTCTGCTGGCCCAAATTCTATAGAGCAACCAAATGTAATTAATGTTACCAATTCGCCCTGGCATGTCAATAAAACCAGGGAGCCACGTTTTAACATGCAAGTCAGAAAAAGATTATCATGCGTCCAGCTGATATCACCTACCCAATAGGATCTAGAAAAAGCAAGAAACAACATGTCAATAAATGACTCTCTACCATTCCTTGACAATTTATAATGGGCTGTACCAAGCAAGGATGAGACTTTTTTTTTTTTTAATTTTTATGTGATTTGGGTGGGTGAAAGTTTACATAGCAATTCATTCACATTTTGTTGCATGACATTGACTGCAATTCCCCACAATGTAACAACTCCCTTCCCACTTCCTCCTCGTAGTTAGTTACCTCTTCCCTGTGTGCTTCTTTCCTAAGCATTCCTGCACTCTAAACTTACCTCCCTGTGCAAATATTGCCTTTCTTTTCTCCAATGATTGATAGTACTAAGGAGTGTATCTATCTGATGTAGATGTTCACCCCATATGCCTGTCCATTGTTTGGCTGGAAGCCACAGGAGTGAGTTCAGTTTGAGACCTGAAGGGTAATTTGGGGCCCTAGTCTCGGGGGTCTTACCAGCCTCTAGCAGAGTAGTAAAGCTGGTCTTTTTTATGATTTTGAGTTTTGTTCCACATTGTTCCCCTATTCTAAAATATAAGACTTAAAAAAAAAAAAAAATGGGTATTAGGCAATCACAACAGCTATTTCATGAATTTTACTTCTTAATAGAAAGGTCTGACTTGACGGCATATAACAATAACAACAACACAATAGAAAGGTAAGAAAAAGACGTTTGTTCTACTCCACACAATACACCAATTTGAAATTTACCTGGATTCAAAATCAACTCATAAAATGAAAATTCTCCTTAAAAGAGTGTAGCTTTTTAGGCACTCATATTTTAATTAAAACAAATTTTACTCCAACTGGAGTCCACAATCTAGACCTATTGATAGGCGTCAAGTCCAATGCTACAGCTTGCTAGGGTTTTACCCTCTGCCCAAGCTGCCACTGTTACTATTCCCTATTGTTGTTGTTGTTATGTGCCGTCAAGTTGGCCCCGACTCATAGCGACCCCTCCTTGGGTTTCCGAGGCAGTATCACTGCGGAAGTAGATTGCCCCATCTTCCTTCCGAGGAGCGGCTGATGGGTTTGAACTGCCAGCCTTCTGGTTAGCAGTCAAGTGCCTTAGGCACTATGCTACCAGAGCTCCCTACTATTCCCTAACTATCTGCTAATCCTAATGTTTCATGAAAACAAAAAAATACCTCCTTCTCATGAAAATGATGGATACCCTAATTCAAGCAGACCACTACACCAAGAAGTTTTGAAAAGGGATTTTTGAGGACATAAAGAAAACAAAGAAGCAAGGTTGGATAAACCTTAAAATTTTGGAAATTCAGAGAAAAGCATAGAAAAGTGTTCAGAAAATAAAGCAGGAAGGCTCCAAAAGGAAATTTATTTCTACAGTCCTGCTTATGTCCTGATGGTAGATCACTAGATCACTGTCCATTCAAAGTCATCTCCTACAAGAATGGTTGCACAATTTGAAGAGTATAATCAGTGTCACTAAATTATACATGTAGAAATTATCAAACTGGTATCTGTTCTGTTTGTATATTCTCAACAACAATAAAAATGGCCATCTTCTATGTCACTACTGACCCATATGCAGAGGATGCGAACTTTACTTAAAACACTATACACCCCAAGCTCCCAGAGTAAATAATGGACTTCACAATTCAGGTTTTTCATTTCAGCCTCTCCTATCAATCCTAATATTTCTGTACTCAATCATGATTCCACTCCTCATAAGAATCCATAGAAGAAATGAAAAGAGAAAAGAAAATATGTTCATGTAGCTTCAATTAAGCCAAACCTTCTCTGAAAAGTATTTAAGGCTTTCTTTTATATAAAACAGCTTTTAGATAGAACCTACTCAGCACAAATGCTGAAGGTAAGTTCCATTATCTATCTACATGATGCCTACTGAGTTAGCAGAACTTAAATTTGTTAAAGGAGCTCTGGTGGCACAGTGGTTAGGGCACTTGGCTTCGAACCAAAAGGTCAGCAGTTAGAACCCATTTGAACCCATCAGCTGCTCCAGGAGAGAAAGGTGAGGCAGTCCTCCACTTCCATAAAGATTTATAGCCTTGGAAACCCTAAGGGGCAGTTTTACTCTGTCCTATAGGGTGGCTGTGAATTGGAATTGACTAGATAATAGAGGTTTTAAACTTGTTAAATGATTGGAAAACACAACACTGTTTAGCACTAGAAAAGAGTTCTTACCTGACAAGTGTGGCTGGAACGACAGGATTTTTGTTACTACATCCTTTAAGGCTACCAGAGAGAGTGACAAAATTCAGTGTGTTTACAAATAATACCTGAGTTGCCTAGAAAGCAAAAAGACCATAAAACCTTTAAAATGACTATACTTTACTCATTACACCAGCTCCTACTTAACAACTATCTTGTTATCTGACATTTCCTATTTATGGTAACTTTCAAAAAATTCTCAGGTGGCACCCCTGATGGTCCAGGCCCCACGCGGGGCTATGGCCAGGCCCAGGCCCAGGGTGCACACTGTGGGACACCCTGAACAAAATATTGGAGGCAAAGATCAAACAACACAAGGGATGGTGGTTGATTGGCTGCAGGATGCCTTCTCCTGGTTTGCCCATTACAGTGAGATGATACAAGGTCAGAAGCAGGCAGAGGAAGGCTGGGTAAAGGCCTAAAGGTGCTGGGGAGGTCAGTGGAGGAAGGCAGGAAGGGAGGGAGAGGAAAGAGGGCAGATGGAGTTGGGGCAGATGGAGGACAAGCAGGAGGTGTCCATGCAAGGTGGGCTGAGGCAAGGAGAGGATGAGCAGGGTCCCCACCGAAGGCAGGCAGTGAGAGGCAGTGAGTGGCAGGCAACACCCAACATTCACCAACCCTCACTTCAATTCCTATTGATTCCATGGGGGTGGGGAAGGCGTGGTGGGGAAGGCGTTGTGGGGAAGGGGGGCCCAGCTACACAACATGCATTCTGATCATATAAATTTCAGTTAACGACATGGTCTTTGGAACCTAAGCATGTTGGTAAGTGAGGACTGGGTATACTTACAATTCTGCAGACCTAGAGATATCATGTTATATCAATAAACTATCCAGGGAGTCTTTTCCGACTATGCTTCTCTTTAAGAAATCAGTTACCACTTTGTTGTTCTTTCCCCCTTTCCCTTTATCATCTTTCACTTCTAAAGGTTATTAAAAATATGGAAACTAATTTAAGTAACTTTAAAAACCCACAACGTTAAGTTGGATTAGAAAACATCAATAAAATAGTATTGAGGAAGGAAAAAAATACTATATTCAGTAAAAGGAAAAGAAATCTCAAAATTATTTTTTTTTTTATAAATTAAACTATAAAAACTATTTCTCATAAATTATTAAGAAATGTTACATTTACTGACCTTTGGATCCTTCTGATTAAGAGTTACTGCCAGGGAAAGGCCATCTCTTGAAAAGGCAGAAATTAGAGCTCCTTTTGACTTTACTGGTTCACATTTAGGAATTAGATTACAAAGAAAATAGTCTTCTTGTGCCCAATGAACATGATATTGCAAAGATCTAAGAAAATAATGAAATACATTCATAAAGAAATTAGAGTAAGTCTTCATATTATAGCTCATTACAAAAAAAAATTTTAAAGGTTCACCTAAATTCCAATATGTGCACATATACTGAGAGGGCCTCTGGTGACCATTCAGAGTTTAATTCAGAGCACTAAAGAGGAGTTACCAGTTAGTTAGTTAAACAACCTCAATGTGAGACTTTTAGTAGTAATATCTTCTTCCCTAGCTAACCCCAAATACACTTGCAGATGCACAAATTTCTACACAACAGGAACTATTTTTTACAGAGATTAAAAAGGTGCAGGAGTGGGAACTTTCTGGGGTGGTGGCGACATTCTACAAATATTTAAATTTAATGGTAGTTATACAGATATAGACCAAAGGCCACACAAGTCATGGGATAGCATCAAGGACATCATACATAAAGAAAGCAAAAGGTCAGTAAAGACAGGAAGGGAAGAGAAGATCAAAATGGATGTCAGAAAAGACTCTGAAATTTGCTCTTCAACAGAGAGTAGCTGAAGGGAATAGAAGAAATGATGAATTAAAAGAGCTGAACAGATTTCAAAGGGCAACTCAAGAGGGCAAAGTAAAGTGTAATTATGAAATGTGGAAAGAACTGAAGTTGGAAAATCAAAGAAGAATACACTCAGGATTTCTCAAGCTGAAAGAACTGAAGAAAAAATAAAAGCCTCAAGTTGCAGTACTGAAGGATTCTAAGGACAAATATTGAGCAATGCAGGAAGGATCAAAAGAAAATGGAAGGAATACAGAGAGAAAATGTACAAAAAATAATTGGTCGATGTTCACCCATTTCGGGAGGTAGCATAAAAATTAACTGGTCGATGTTCACCCATTTCAGGAGGTAGCATATGATCAAGAACCAATGGTACTGAAGGAAAAAGTCCAAGCTATAATGAAGGAACTGGTAAAAAGAAAACAAGGTTCAAGGAATTGACAGAATGAATATCCATTGAAATGTTTCAACAAACAAATGCAGCCCTGGAAGTGTTCATTCATTTATGCCAAGAAATGTGGAAGACAGCTACCTGGTCAAGCACTGGAAAAGATCCATATTTGTGCTCATTACAAAGAAAAGTGATCCAACAGAATGAGGAAATTATTAAGCAGTATTATTAATATGACATATGAGTAAAATTTTGCTGAAGATAATTCAAAAATGGTTGCAGTAATGTATCAACAGGGAATAGCTAGAAATTCTACTCGGATTAAGAAGAGGACATGGAGTGAGGGGTATCATTGCTAATGTCACATAGATCTTGGTTGAAAGCATAGAATACCAGAATGATGTTTACCTATGTTTTATTGACTATGCAAAGGCATTCAGCTATGTGGGACATAACAAAATATGGGTAGCACTGCAAAGAAGAGGAATTCCAGACCACTTAACTGTGCTCATGAGGAACCTGGACATAGATCAAGAGGCAGTCATCTGAACACAACAAGACAATACTGCATGGTTTAAAATCAGGGGAAGTATGCATCAGGGCTGTATCCTTTCCCCACACTTATTCAATCTATATGCTGAGCTAATAATCTAAGAAGTTGAACCATATGAAGAAGAATGTGCCATCAGGATTGAAGGAAAACTCATTAACAACCTATGATACGCAGATGACATAATCCTGCCTGCTGAAAGTGAAGACCTGAAGCACTTACTGATGAAGATCAAAGACTACAGCCTTCAGTATTGTGGTGTAATAAATTACCTGGTATGGCTTTTCTAGCCATAAGTCTTTGTAAACTCTGTGGTGGAATTTGCTGTGAGCAACTGAGGAGCTTAGAATTCTGATGTTATAATTGGTTAGTTTGGCCACTCTGCCAGGCTCAAAAGGAGGCCTCCTAGAAGCAGAAGGAGTCTCTCTGACTGCTGGCTGAGAAAGACGTGCTGCTGAGAGAAATATGCTCCTGAGAGACAGGCGCTGCTGAGAAAGAGACACTGAGAGGCACACATTGCTGGGAGAAAGATACCGAGAGACATGTGCTGCTGGGAGAGAGACTATTGGCTGAGAGACGGAGGGCTGACAGAGACTGAGTGTTGTTCCTGAACTTGAACTGCAGCCTGGTGCTTCCCTAATAAAACCCATAATCTGAGAGTTCTGTGTGGCCACTGCAGCAAAATACCAAACCCAGCAGAAAAGAGGTGGGTGCTGCAGGAGAACAGTTGGTGTTGGGATTGGTGAAAGGGTCGGAGGGAGGCAGCATGTCTGGCCTCACAGGGATAGGCCTTGGACTACTGATGGTGATTCTATCTTCCTCTTGTGGGGTTAGAGGAGGTTGGAAGATGCAACCAACTTGCCCCTTTGGCAAGTATGGATTACACTCAACATGAAGAAAACAAAAATCCTCATAACCAGATCAATAAGTAACATTGTGACAAATGGAGAAAAGATTGAAGTTATCAAGGATTTCACAATCAATGCTCATGGAAACAGCAGTCAAAAAATCAAACAATGTACTGCATTGGGTAAATATACTGCAAAAGACCTCTTTAAAGTATTAAAGAGCATATATGTCACTTTGAAGACTAAGGTGCACCTGACCCAAGTCATGGTATTTTTAATAGCCTCAGATGCATGTGAGAGTTGGACAAAGAAAAGGAAGACTACAGAAGAATTGAGGTATTCAAATTACGGTGTTGGTGAAGAATACAGAGTGTATCATGGACTGCTAGTAGAATGAACCAATCTGTTTTGGAGGAAGTACAGCCGGAATGTTCCTTAGAATGAGAATAGCCTGACTTTGTCTCTCACAATTTGGCCATGTTGCCAGAAGGGACCAATCCCTGGAGAAGGATATCAGCATAGGCAAAGTGAAAGGTTAGTCATTAACACACATGATGATATAACCCAGAAACCAACCCAGGTACAGAAGTATCCAAAGAAATAAGCCTACAAGATTGTAAACAGAGAACCAGAGACATCATTTGACAAATGAGAACAACTACAAACCAAAAAGAGGGAAAAAATTGTGTATTTACAGAACTTGTAAATGGTAGGGAAGTCAAGACAACTACAAAATAGAATGGACTGTTCTAAACTTGGGAAGAAAACTATAAATCACAGGGTAACCGCAAAGAAAAATGATAGACCTTCACATCAAAAAAGAGGACCAACATAAATATTCAGCAGAATACTAAAACAGCAACAAAGGAAGTGATAACACGATTCGTAAACCAAACGAGCTCAGCACAGAAAATTCTGTGAAACAAAGAAGTCGACACCATGAAAAAGCACATAACAAAAATGACAGCAACAAATTCGTATTTGCCAAAAATTACATATCTGGGAAGGGACTTATCTCTAAGATTCATACTGGAAGAGTGGATGACCAAACTATAGTACATACACATAATGAAATGCTATGCAGCACTAAAGAATAATGTAGAGTCTGCAAAACACCACATAATATGGATGAACTTGGAGGATATTATGCTGAGTGAAATAAGTCAATCACAGAAGGACAAATACAGTATTAGTTCGTTGTTGTGGAGGGTCAAGGTTTATATATTCAGAGAAACTTTCTTTGTTGGTTGCCAGGGGTGGGAGGGCAGGGGAGGGAACAATGCAAAAAAAAAAAAAATGCATTGACTCATGTCACTTTAGTTTTATGTATTTCACTGTACATAAATTATATTTCAATAAAATGCCTTAAAAAAAAAAAATAGAGGGTTAGTCAAAAAAGGGAAGCCCCTCAATGAGATGGACTGACACAGTGGCTGCAATGATGGGCTCAAGCATTACAACGATTGTGAAGATAGCACAGGACCAGACAGTGTTTCATTGTATTATTCACAGGGTCATTATGAGTCGAAATCAACTTGATGGCACCTAATAACAATAATACAAGGATAGATATGTATGTGTATCAAAACCCATCTGATATATAGTTACAATTTGTTCATTTTTTTTAATGTAAAGTATACCTCAATAAAGTACTGTTAACATAAAAAAATTAATAAGAAAAAAAAAAGTGACCATTATCCTAAATTTTTCTAAGGCACTGTATGCTTTTCATGCATTTTTCCTATATTATTGGGCTTTTTAAAATAAATGAAACGATTTTTAATTAAAAAAAAAAAAAACTTGAATATATAAAAGGTACATTAATCGTTGTACTTCATCCCAGACAGATTTGTTTGTTCTCTGAACAGTCTATGGTATATTTAATATTCTTCACTAACACCATAATTCAAAACCATCAATTCTTATTTGGTCTTCCTTATTCTTTGTCCAGCTTTCACATGCATATGAGGTGGTCAAAAATACCATGTGTCAGAAGCACCTTAGTCTTCAAAGTGACATCATATTTTTTAACACTTTATAAAGGTCATTTGCAGCAGATTTTCCCAATGCAATATATTGTTTGATTTTCTGACTGAAATTTCATTGATTTCCACTATCAGTGCCCATGGAAGCAGCAGTCAAGAACAACCTACTGTGTTGGTAAAATCTGCTGCAAAAGAACTCTTTAAAGTGTTAAAAAGCAAAGATGTCACTTTGGGAAATATGGTGAACCTGACACAAGTCATGGAATTTTTCAACTGCCTCTTATGCATGTGAAAGCTGGAAAATGAATAAGAAAGACTGAAGAAGAATTGATGCCGCTGACTTATGGTGTTGGTGAAGAATACAGAATAAACTATGAACAGCCAGAAAAACAAACAAATCTGTCTTGAAAGAAGTACAGCTAGCATGCTCCTTAGAAACAAGAATGGTAAAACTTTGTTTCATGTATTTTGAACATGTTATCAAGAAGGAGTAGTCCTGGAGAAGGATATCATGCTTGGCCAAGTAGAAGGTTAGCAAAAAAGAGGACGACCCTCAATGAGATGGACTGACAGGGTGGCTACAACAATCGACTCAAAATAGCAATGACTGTGAGGATGGTGTAAGATTGGACAGTGTTTTCTTCCCTTGTACATAGGATTGCTGAGTTAGAACCGACTTGACAGCACCTAGCAACAGTAGTTTCCATGGCCACTCACTGTGGATCCAAGTAAAATGAAATCCTTGACAGCTTTAATATTTTCTTCATTTATCATGATATTGCTTATTGGTCCGGTTGTGAGGATTTCTGTCTTCTTTATGTTGAGGTACAAGCCGTACTTAAGACTGAAGTCTTTGATCTTCATCAAGTTCTCTTCAGCAAGTAAGCAAGACTGTGCCATCTGCATATGGCAGATTGTTAATGAGTCTTCTTCCAACCCAATGCTATATTCTTCTTCATGCAGTCTAGCTTTTCAGATTATTTGTTCAGAATACAGTTTGAATAAGTTTGGTGAAAGGATACAACCCTGACACGTACCCTTCCCAATTGTAAAATATGCAGTATTTTTCTTCTGTTTAAATAAGTGCCTCCTAGACTGTGTACAAGTTTCACATAAGCACAATTAAGTGTTCTAGAATTCTCATTCTTCAAAATGTTATCCATAATTTGTTATGATTCAAACAGCCAAATACCTTGGCATAGCCAATAAAACGCAGGTAAACATCACTCTGGTACTCTCTGCTTCCAGCCAAGATCCATCTGGCATCAGCAATGATATTCCTCATTCTACATCCACTACTGCCTCTGGTTTGAATGTCTGGCAGCTTCCTGTGAATATACTTCTGCAACCATTTTTGAATTATCTTCAACCAAATTATACTGGCATGTGATATTAATGATATTATTTGATAATTTCCACATTTTATTAGATCACCTTTCTTTGGAATGGACACAAATATGTCTATCTTCCAGATGGTTGGCCAGGTAGCTGTCTTCCAAATTTCTTGGCATAGACAAACAAGTGCTGCATCTGTTTGTTGGAACAGTACTACATTTGTTTGTTGGAACATTTCAATTGGAATTCTGTCCATTCCTAAAGATTGATTTCTCACCAATGCCTTCAGTACAGCTTGAGCATCTTTCTTCAATACCATCAGTTCTTGCTCATGTGCTACCTCCTGAAATGCACTGCGATGCCACTGCTCATGTCAGTCCAATGGTGCCTTGCATGGGGCTGTGATGCTAGAAGCTATGTCACGGGTATTACTAATTCGTAACACATTAGCTTCCTTCATATGTTACATGTTGACACACAAGAAGAGAAACAAAACAAAAAGAAGAAAGATTTTCTAGATAAAATATTTCAAAATAAAAGCTTAAGAAACAGAGCAATATTTATGAGAAGAAAGAATCCGTAAAGCTTCAGAAGTTGAAATTCATATGAACAGTTACCAATCTTACTATGTGTATATAGGCCAAAATAGAATAGCGTTTTTAAAAGGAATAAAAGGTTAGAAAGAAGGGAACATTTACCTCACCTTATGGGTGTAAATACATTCTCATGCCACCGAATTGCCAGAAGCGTTAACTTAAGGCATTCCCCAGAATAAAAAGTAAAGGAACATAAGCAGCAATCTCCAAATAACTGTAGATAAATTTAAGATATATTAGTTTAAAATTAATCTGAAAATAAATCAAGATACATAAAACATAAATTCTCATCATGAATAAACTGAAAAACATTGTGACACTGCTTGTATTTTATCTTTAACACTATGCTACATATTACATATCTACTTTTGTGAGCCTGAGGCATGACCCAAATGGGAAATGAGGTTACAGTGTAGTCTCTTACAAAAACACTGCTATTCACTGTGGATATAACTGGAAAGATTCTTATATGTTTATTTTTCTCTTCCTTTATAGTTATTGAAACAATAGCATCACCCCTGGAGGGGAGTAGAGGAAGCAGAAAAACAATAAAACTTCAAAATGGAATTTTTAACTTTAGTGGATGGCTAATAAAATCTTGGTCCACTCACACAAAAAGTGCCAAACAGTTATTTTAATTTTTTTTTTTAAATGACTGAATGAGTTATTTTCTGCAATTAAATGGTTTACTTAATACCACCAATTCTAGCTTGTTAAATTACAAAGTTATTATTTTAAAAACAGGTAAAGAAAAAGGAAATTCTAAGTTCAAATCACTTTTAACAAACATTGTTTTTAAATGTAAGCAAGAAATATAAAAATATCTTTTCCATACAATAATATCACAGTTACTGTGACAATGATGACTACACAAAGCTGTCATTACACACTCTGCTAAGTAACTTCAAAAATGGTGTCTATTTAGAGTCTGAGATCACAGCTGCTCTAACCCCTCTGGTTTGCATTTTACCTCATTTTTTTTCTTTTTTCTCTTTTTTTTTTCCCTGTGTCCTTCCCTCCCATGCACTCCTGCCCTGAGCTATCTCCCTGTGCATAGACTGCCCTTCTATTCTCCCATGATTAATCTCTCCAAGGAGTGTATCTACCTAATATAAATGTTCAGCTCATACGCCTGTCTTGCGTTTGGCTGGAAGCCACAAGAGTGGGTTCAATTCCAGACCTGAATGGCACCTAGAGGCCATAGTCTCAGGGGTTTCACAAGGTTCTATCAGACCAGCAAACCCTGGTCCCTTTTTTTTTTTTTAAAAATGATTTTGAGTTTTTTGCCACGTAGTTCTCCCTCTCTATCCAGGATCTCCTATGTAGATCCCCCACCGGGTGGCTGACTGTGGTAGCTGGACACCATCTAGTTCTTCTGGTCTCACAGTCGTATAGGCTGAGGATCGCATGTACCAGTCACTTGGACTAATTGTTTCCATGCATCTTTGGGTTTTTTACCTCATTTTTTATAAAAACAGCATGCACTACAGCTTCTTTGTCTTCAATGGAAGGCAAAAGAACTGTTTCTTCACGTCTGATCTGGGACCATTGGCCCACCAATGTAGGACTTTTAGAAGATACAATACTCTTAGAATCCAAATACTCCCAAAGAAATATGCATCCAGAAGGCGTTGTAAGCAGAACTCTTTTCCCATTTCCAGATACATAGAAATATAATCTCAAAGAGCTCGCTTGAAAAAAAGAAAAAGTTATTAAATTTTAACATCTGAATTCCTCCCAGAGAGTACATAATTTAATCTATTCCAGGCAGTAAGAAATCCAAATGATGTTACTGCTCAGGATGTTAAAGCTCAAGCTGTCTTCAGTTGCCATCAAGTAGACTCAGCCTCACAGGGTACCCACGTATGCAGGGTAGAACTGCTCTGCAGAGCTTTCAAGACTTGTGACCTTTTAGAAGCAGATTCCCAGGCTTGTCTTCCAAGGTACCTCTGGTGGGTTCAAACCTCCAACCTTTCAGCTAGTAGTCGAAAGCTTAACTGTTTGTACCACCCACAGACTCCATAAAACTAAGGTGCAGGTAATAAATTAAAAGTACAACTAATAGTAACTTTTATGACGTACTTAATAGGTGATATTAAGAACATATTATTAAACAGGTATGTTAGGCATGCCAGACTTTGGCAAAATGAATCTGGGTATCACAGACAAACATTACCAAATAATATTATACATATTTATACATATACAAAATATATACATATATAAAGAACACATATACATGTATGTATATATTTTTCAATATATACAATATACCTATTGTGATAGGTATATTGTATATATTAATACTATAATAGTATACTAGAAATATATTTTTAGATAGTAACAGGAAAATGTTTCATCTTCTTTTCCTCCCATTTATCACAAAAAACTAATTTAAACAAATAAAATATTCCCACCTACTGCAGCTTTAATTATTTCCTTCAGCTCTTTAGCTGCTTGCATAGTTTTCAAACAATCTTGATCTTTGTTCCAAAGAAAAAGTTCTCCTGTAGTGAGTACCCCAGCCAGCCAGGCATCTGTTTCCCAAAAAAGAAATGTAATATTCAATGTAATACTTCCCTTAATCTATAACCTAAATTATTAAAAAATGTAGTTATCTAGACTTTTTAAAATATCAGCATTACTTAACCATTACTGGATGTTGTTAGGACAATAACATCCTTCAACAAAGGCTGCAGAATAGGAATTTTCTTCTTTGTCCTTCCTGATAGTAAATTGATTTCATTTATGAATTTATCATCCAAAAGAAAAACAGATTCATTTTCCTAAGAGAAGAAGTATATGAAGGACTTAAGAAGTGCCAGAAACCAAGTCAATTTACTCTCTCATCTAAAGAAATTATCCTAGAAAGTAAACAAAGTTACACCATTTAAAATTAAACATTTGTACCATAAAATGAACATTAGGACTGATACCCTAAAAGAACCTGAAGATTTTTCAATCTATTTAAAATATCTCTTATTGAAATTACTAGGCAAAAGGACATAACAGTTACATTTAAATATCTTTGAAGTTCAAAGTTATAGTTGTGGTGTTGTTATATGCCGTCGAGTCAGACACCACTCATAGCGACCCCTCCATGGGAGCATCACTATGGAAGTAGGTTGCCCAACCTTCCTTTCAAGGAGTGGCTGGTGGGTTTGAACCACCGGCCTTTTGGTTAGCAGTCAAGTGCCTCAGACACTATGATACCAGAGCTCCCAAAGTTATAGTAATATATTGGAATTCTGCTAGCCAAAAACTTGGCTGTCTGCTACTTAACCTTTCATTTTTAATAGTTGTATGGGCAACTTTTAGGAGTTCTGGTGGTGTAGTGCCTAAGGCATTTGACTGCTAACCAGAAGGCTGGTGGCTTAAACCCACCAGTTACTCCTCGGAAAGAAGACTGTACAATCTACTTCCATAGAGATACTGCCTAGGAAACCCAAGGAGGGGTCGCTATGAGTGGGATCCTAATCGATGGCAGTGAGTTATGGGAAAGTTTTAAATTATACAGTTATATTAAAACAAATATGGCTTCTGAGATTTATAAGGCTGACTCTGATTATTTTTCATTATCTAGCAAAATATGGTGCTTTTTAATTAACCTGGTTTTCATATATTCTAGGGCAGTGATTTTTAAAGTACAGTCACTGAACCAACAGCATCAGCAACACCAGAGCATATTTTAGAAATTCAAATTCTTCAATCCCACCTCAGATCAAGTGAATCAGAAACTTTGGGAGTACAGCCTAGCAATCTGTGTTTTATTAACAAGTTCTCCAAAGGATTCTCATGTATCTTAAAGTTTAAGAACCACCCTAGGCCTGGTGGAACCACTGAGACTATGGTCCCTAGCTAGCCTTCAGGTCTAGAATTGAACCCACACCTGTGGTTTCCAGCCAAACAAAAGACAAGGCATATGAGTTGAACATGTACCTGAGGTACAAATACTCCTTGGAGAGAACAATCATGGGGGAAAGAAGAGCTGTTTATGTACAGGGAGACAATTCAGGGGACAGGAGTGCATTGAGGGATGGACACAGGGAAGAGGTAACTATTGGGAGGCAGTGGGAGGGGAGCTGTTGCACTGGGGTAAATTGTAGTCAATGTCATTAGACAATGTGTGTGTGAACTGCTGTATAGAAAGTGAATTTGCTCTGTAAACTTTTACCCAAATCACACACACACAAAAAAGAACCACCCTAAGAGTATGGGTTTTTTAGGGGTTCTAGGAGAAGTGAGGGAGCTCTGGTGGCACAGTGCCTAAGGCATTTGACTGCTAACCAGAAGGCTGGTGGTTCACACCCACCAGCCACTCCTCGAAAGGAAGATTGGGCAATCTACTTCCATAGTGATACCACCTCAGAAACCCAGGGAAGGATCGCTATGAGTTGGGACCAACTGGATGGCAGTGAAGTGAGGTTAAGAGAAGTGAACAAACAGTGTAATTTCTCATAGGAAATTTGACACTATTTCTTTTATAATTTTAATAATCTTATTAATTCTAAAAGGATCTTAGTGACTTTCCCTGAAGTGAATCTTTCCCATTAATTTCAATGGTATTCCTAGATTGTTAATGTATTATGTCCCCTTGCTTCCATTCTAAGTGATACCTTATGGCTCACACATAGAAATCACAATGGGAGTAAACACTCAATTGACTGTTCTGGAAAAGGAGAGATAAGGTGAGCAAATATTCCCTTTCAACATATACCATCTCAGCCTACTTAAAAATGTGAAAACAAAGTTTTTGAAAGTTAAACTCTCTTTTAAACAGACCACTGAACTTTCTGGAAAAACATATTCACTATAATAAAAACAAAACACACACACACACACACACACCCCCAAAAAAAAGCCCTGTTCAGTAAGCAGATGATGATTCTAAAGATACTTTCTTTCTTTAAGGCCATATTACATTCTTAAATCTTAGAGGCAAAACACACATTCAACACATATGAAAACTGGTATTACATGAATAAAGAAAATCCTACCTGTCCCAACCAAGTGATTCGTGGCCAGGGTTTTTTCTGCTTGATACTTGTTGATGTCAAAACTTCTAATCTTATCTCCATGCTTGTCAAGACTATGGACAATCAATTCAGTAAATAGCATTCACAAGATACTGTAAATAATAATAATTAATAGCCCATAATATTTACTGATTATAACTTAGAATTTTTGTAAACTTTTAGTATATTACGTTTTCATCAACTTGTTAACTTTGTTTTTAAGGTACGAGAATAACAATGCATGCGATACTTCATATTATACATTGAATAGTCAGGCAAAATGTACTTGCTTTCTTGACAAGTTATTTCTTAAAATACCAGGATAAGTATGAACTAGGTTAGGATTCTGACAATAAAGTTTCTATATGGCTTTCTTTTCTCAGATTGTATTTTCCAAAGATGGCCACAGCAGTGTTTTTACCAAAAAGGGACACAACAATGTCTCCTATCCTGTATGTTCTTCCTACAGGTGTGGTCTATGCTAAAATTCTATGCCAAGAAGAACTGTGACTTGTAATTTTGCCAAGACTTGTGACTAAAGAGAATTAAAAAAACATTTTAAACATACCAAGATAACAGAATCAACCAAACCTGGAGTGTGAGATATTCTACAGGATACAAAATGCAAGTTTTGTCAATAAATAAAAGTCATTTTAAAAAATGAATGCAGGGAATTGTTAAATTGGTAAGAAATATAACAACCAAATGCAATATTCAGAGACTTTTGGACTTTGATTCAAATAAACCAGTTGTGAAAAAATATTCAGCATATACGAATCAGCAATTTCAATTCCAAGTCTATACCCAGGAAAATGAAAGCAAGAATACAAACAGAAACTTGCATACCAATGTTTGGTGCAGCATATTTCACAAATGCTAGAATACAAAAAGGAGCTCTGGTAGCATAGTGCCTAAGGCACTTGACTGCTAACCAGAAGGTTGGCAGTTCAAACTCACCAGCCACTCCTCAGAAGGAAGGTTGGGCAATCTACTTCCGTAGTGATACTGCCTTGGCAACCAAGGAGGGGTCAGCTATGAGTCAGGGCCAACTCGATGGCACATAACAGTAACAGTATACAAAAACAACGGAAATGTCCATTAACAGATGAATGGATAAACAAAATGTGGTATATACATACAATGGAATACTACTTAACCATAAAAATAAATGATATCCTGATGAATACCACAACACAGATGAACTTTTAAAACATTATGCTGAGTGTAACACACTACACAAAAACATTGTTCTACATCCTACTTTGGTGAGTAGTGACTGGGGTCTTAAAAGCTTGCAAGATGCCAGCTAGATGCAACAATGGTTCTCTCTTCATCCAGAGCAAAGAAGAATGAAGAAAACTAAAGATGCATGGAAACAATTACTCCAAGGGACTGGCAGACCATGTGATCCTCAGCCTATAAGACCTTGAGACCAAAAGAACAAGATGGTACCAGGCCACCACTGTCAATCACTCAGAGGGGGATCGGTGTAGGAGATCCTAGATAGTTAGAAAACAATGTGGAACAAAACTCAAAATCATTAAAAAAAATAAGAAAAGAAAGAAAGAAAGAGACCAAGTTTTCTGGTCTGATGGAGCCTGGTAGAACCCTTAAGACTATGGCCCCTAGTTACCCTCTAGGTCTGGAACTGAACTCACTTCCGTGCCTTCCAGTCAAACAACAGACAGGCATATGGGCCAAACATTTACATCAGGTAGATACACTCCTTGGAGTGATCAATCATGGCAGAACAGGGAGACAGCTCCGGGACGGGCGTACATGGTAGAGAAGGACACAGAGAAGAGGTAGTAACTAAGGGGAGGAAGTGGGAAGAGAGCTCTGTTTTCCCCTTCCATTGTAGGGAATCACAGTCACTGTCATGATACAAAATGTGTATGAACTGCTATACAAAAAATGAATTTGCTTTGTAAACTTTCATCCAAATCACAATAAAAATTTAAAAAAACAAAACAAAACAAAGTATTATGCTGAGTGAAATATCCACTGCCACTGAGTCAATTCCAACTCATAAAGATCCTATAGGACAAAGCAGAACTGCCTCCCAGGGATTCCAAGGCTATAAATCTTTACAAAAGCAGATTGCCTCCCAATGCTCTAACCACAGCCCAACCAGACAGAGCTCCTGAGTGAAATAAGTAACAAAAGGACAAATATCATATGATCTATATGATCTCACTTTTATGAAATAAGTAAATATACAGAAACCAAAGGAACTCTAGTGGTGTAAGGCATTTAGCTGCTAACCAGAAGGTCAGCGGTTCAAACCCATCAGCTACTCCACGGGGGAAAGATGAGGCAATCTACTTCCATAAAGATTTACAGCCTTGGAAACTCAATTAGGGTCACTATGAGTCGGAATCAACTCCATGGCAGTGGGTTTGGTTTTAGTTTTAAAGAAACCAAAGACTGTAAGTGGCTACCTGGGGCAGGAAAGGGAGAGTTTGTGCTTAGAAGGCACTGAGTTTTATGTTAATGGTCGCAGAATAACTTGGAAAAGGATAGTGATATAGGCTGTATAATATGAAGAATATAATCAATGTCATTGAAACATATATGCAGAAATTGTTGAATTGGCAAATGTTTTGTTGTGTATATTTTCACAACAATTACAAATAAAAGATAGTCATCAGCTGCCAAAAAGAATGAGGAAGATCTCTATGAACTGTGATTTCTAGGATATATTATTAAGTGGAAAAAGTGAAATGCAAAAGGGTATATAGATTGTATGCTACCTTTTGTGTAAATAATAGAAATACAGGAAAATGAAAAGTTAACACAATAAAGTAACTACTAGAGGTGTTGTTGTTATGTGCCATCGAGTCAGACCCGACTCATAGCGACCTCTCCTTGGGTTTCCGAGGCAGTATCACTACGGAAGTAGATTGCCCCATCTTTCTTCCGAGGAGTGACTGGTGGGTTTGAACCACCAGCCTTCTGGTTAGCAGTCGAATGCTTTAGGCACTATGCTACCAGAGCCCCTAACTACTAGAGGTAGGGCAAACAAAATGGAAAGGCTAAGGAAGGAGTGGTACTTCTGAGTATACTTTTTTGTGTAGTTTTACTTTCGGAAGCATGTTAATAAAATCAACAAAAAATGGGCAAGGGGGGCAAACCTAAAATCAGTACAAAGCGGAGCAAAGAAACTCAACCGTATTTCAAGTGAATGAAATACCCATTGAAGATTAAAATGAAGGGAAAAAGAGTAATCCAAGTAACTTTTAAACAGTAATTTTAACTATATATTATCAGTCTGAAGATAAATAGAACTATAAACAAATCTCAAACTCTTCTTAGTAATTTTGTTTTCTGTAGGAATATGGGTATAGAATTCTAAAGTTATTTTGTATTTATTGTAGGATTGTGCAAATAAATATATATACTGATGTTGATGGAAGTCAGTGATTTCAGTGTGGAAGAAAAGGAATACAATTATAAAATAGGGAAAAGGAAGAACCACAGGGGGTTGGATCAGAATTAGAAGCATCAGTACAAAACTCATGATTTCTAGGTGTGGCCACTACAAGGGCCTAAAAGCAGTAGCAATGAATATCCTGGCACTCAGATCTTGGTTTCTAAATACCATTCCTCTCTAAGAGGAATCAAGATTCCTTGGAAAACCAACTGATTTCAGGACAGGGATAGGAAAGGAACCAGATGGACCTGGAACATTTTGTTCCAAAGGAAATAAATAATGGGGAACATAGTCTCTAAGTATCCCCCACAAATTATTTAGTATTTAAAAAAACAACAACTATACATTAGAGAAAAGGGATAAGAACTTAAACAATATTGAGCAGAAATCACACTTTTCTTGATATGATAGCCTGAAAAAGAGAAAACATTACTTACATACTACTCCAGCCACGAAATGCAAACCTTCAGTCTATTCAGGAGAAAACAAATCCAAATTGAGGAAACTTCTACAACATAATGGGCCACTGCTCCTTAAAACTGTCAATGTTATAGAAACAAAGGTTCAGGAGTTGTTCCAGATTAAAGATTAATGAAAAAAGATAACTAAAGGCAATATAATATCCTGATATATGTATCCTGTACTAGAAAATTTGCCATAAAGAGTATTACTGGGATAATTGATAAAATTGGAATATGGACAATATATAGATAATGTATCAATGCCAATTTCCTGAATTTGGTAACTACTGTAGGAAATGTTGTACATGATGCACAATCTATTCTTAAATAATTCAGAATAAATGTATGTGTGTGTGACTATGTGTGTATGTAGGTAAAGAGAAAGATAAAGCAAACTGGCCAAAACACAAACCATTGGTCAATATAGGTAAACTTTATAGTTGTTGTTGTTATGTGCCGTGGAGTCAAATCCGACTCATAGTGACACCTCCTTGGGTTTCCGAGGCAGTATCACTACGGAAGTAGGATTGCCCAACCTTCCTCCTGAGGAGTGGCTGGTGGGTTTGAACCACCAGCCGTCTGGTTAGCAGGCAAGTGTCTTAGCCACTATGCTACCAGAGTATTATTCTTGCAACTTCTCAGCAAACTTGAAATCACTGCAAAACTTAAAAAAGACAATCAGGGAAAACTGAACATGACTGGGTATTAGAAGATATTAATAAATTAATGTTAACTTTTGTGTTACGCAGTAATTCTATTATGTTTGTATTTTAAGGGGGAAAAAAATGAGTCCTTATCTATCTAAGACATGAATATACCCAAGAATTTACAGATGAAATAATAGGATGCCAGGGATTCGTTTCTAAATACTCCAGATGAGAAAGTTTTGTAGCTAAAATGTAAAGGCTGAAAAAACAGCTAACCTTCTTTAGATTTCAAGATTGAGTCCTACAAAATTTGCTGATGAATGGTCTTTATAATTTCTAGGTCTGGCTATTACAAGGGCTAAAAGCAGTAGCAAAAGAGGTGTTTGAAAAACACCTCCTCTGTTGTGTAGCAAAAGATTATTCTGCCACATACCGCTGGCTCTCAAAACACTAATGGTACTTATGGATAATAAACATCAGAAACCAAGTAAAATTACTTCATAGAAGAAAAGGAAATAATCTGAAAAAAAAAGCTCAATCATTTTTATAAAATATGTTAGGGGGAGTAATGTTAAGTCTATGGGGGGGGGGAGTAGCTTTATGTAAAGCATATTGGCAAATGCAATTTCAAGAGGATAATCCAAGTTGTTCTGTGGCTACACCATCACCCATCACCGACCAGTCTAAGAAATTTGTCCATTCTTTGGTGATCAATTTACCAGTAAAATCAAACACAGGACTTGCACCAT
>NW_006921887.1:742537-745716 GCF_000298275.1 Orycteropus afer afer
GGGGCGGCGGGAGGTGGTGGGGCGGCGGGAGGTGGTGGGGCGGCTGAGGGAGGTCTGGGACGTGCATCATCGGAGGGTGTATGGGGGGGGGGCACCGAGGCGAGGCCTGAAGACCAAATGGCGGGTGAGGAGGCCACGGACTTAAGGGGAAAGGAATTTGAGGGCAGTTACCTCCGCCAGAGCCAGGCCAGTCCGGGTCAGTAAAGGCGCGGAAGACGATCCAGAGCACGGCTGAGAAGCAGAAGCGCGACGGCCTCGCGTACAGCGGCCGCCTTGACGCGAGCCTGCGCGCTGGCGACCGCTGGGGCAGGGAGGGGGAGGCAGGCGCGCCAAGGCGCCTGCTCCAAGTGGGCCCGGGAGCCCCGGCGGGAAGCTCCCAAGCTCCCCCTATCCGCCCTTCTTTCCCACACCGTCGCTTCAAGTTCCCGCCTCACATCCTCGACCGCCAGCCGTCCTAGTGCTCTCTCGCCCGACTCTATCCCCTCAGCTCACCACCACATCCCCCGCTCGCTCTCAGGTTCAATCTGTCCTTTATTCACTTCCTCCAGCACACATTCCTCAGACACACGTCTTTTGAGTGCCCAGGCATTGTGGAGGGCTTTTCAGTGGCGTTGTTTAATAACCGACTAATAAGTTATTAAACAGAGATCCTCCCTAGTGGAGGCTTCCACAGACATGAAAATAAAGAGGCTATATACACTGCCCTCCGCAGATCAGGTGGGCAAATTACAACAATGAAGAACGTGTTTTCTGCACGGAACTGTTTCGTTGTTTGGTGCCTTAGAGTCGTTTCAGATTCATAGCTACCCTGTGTAGGTACGAAACACTGCTAGGTCCTGCGCCACTCTCACAGTCCTTGCTATGCTTGAGCCCTTAGTTGCAGCCACTGTGTCAACCATCTCGTTGAGGGTCTTCCCCTTTTTTGCTGACTCTCTACCAATCATGATATTCTTCTCAAGGGACTGGTCCCTTATGATAGATAACATGACCAACTTTTCTACTAACTTCTTTATTTACTGACGTTGTTTTTTGCGTCTTTCGCTCCAATCTGGTTCCGGCCAACTGATTTGGTACAGAAGTCATTAATGGGCAAGCCTAGGGCTGTGTTTGACCTGGAAAAGCGTTTTTATGTAGTGTGAATTTGAGTGCTTTAGGTGATGGCATGGTCTCTATTTCTCTACCCGCTCTCTTTTCCACACGCTTAAGTTACTGGCATTTTTAGCCTGTAACCCTTGGCTAGGTAAGTTCAGCTGAGTAAATCACTACAACCCATTCAATTAGGTTGGTTTAATTTACCAAACAAAGGATATAGGGCAGGAAAACTTTCCACAACATCATAACCACAACTGTCTGTGTGTTTCAGTGTACCTGATTCTGCGAAAAGGGAGAACTCAACATTTCTCCCTAAGTTTATGGAACTAAGGTGGTTCAACTCCACCGAAAGTCACAGATATCTTACATAAATCTCTCTAAAATTAGCACAAAAGACAAGAGCAGAAAAATTCAGGAACTAAGAAATCTTTCCCTGTTTCACAATTTTCACCATTCTCATTTCTAGCAAGATGAGCTAATAATGGGTTAATTGTGGCTAGTTTTGCTGTTTGTTCATCATATCTAGATGTAAGGTTGACTCCAGAGTAGACTTTTCATTGATTTATTCATTCAAAAATTATGGGAGTTGGCTAAAAGAGGTTCACAGATATTTAAATCACAGTACAGTGATTTAAAAAAATAATAATAATATACACAAAGTGAATTTTCTCTAACTGGGAGATCAGAAGGTCAGAAATATCTAAGCTAGGTATATTAAGTTTCCTTTTGTTGCTGTAAGGTGATGTCATGGTTAAGTACTTGGCTGCTAACTGAAAGGTCAGTGGTTTGAACCCACCATCCACTCCAGAGGAGAAAGATAGGGCAGTCTACTTCCATAAAGATTTACAGCCTTGGAAACCCTATGAGGCAGTTCTACTTTGTCCTACAAGGTTGCTATGAGTTGTAATTGACTTAATGGCAATTGGTTATTGGTTGTTGTAAAAAATTGCCAAAGTTAGTTTGTCGAAACAACATGAATTATTTGTTTACAGTTCTGGAGATCAGAAACGCAAAATCTGCCTCACTGGGCTACAGAGTCAAAGTGACCATAGGGCTGATTTCTTCTGGAAGGTCTAAGGGAGATAATCTATTTTCTTGCCCTCTTCAGTTTATAAAGGGTGACTGCATTTCTTGGCTTGTGACACTTTCCTTGCATTACACCAACATCTCACTTCAGTCTTCACGTCTCTTACTACTTACCATCCTCCCACCTTGTGCATTATAAGGACTGTTGTGATTACACAGGGCCCACCTGGATAATCCAGGATCATCACCACACCTTAAGAACCTTAATTTTATCACGTATGCAAAGTCTCTTTTACGGTGTAAGATAATATATTCACAGGTCCTGCAGTTTAAAACATGAACATCTTGGAGCCTTTTGCATTAAGTTTGCATAGAAATTGATCTGTTTGAAGCACATCCATTTCATGGTATAACTCCATGTTCAGTCTCCCATGAATATATATATCAGATTCATTTGAAGAAATTTAGAGAGCCCCTTTCTCTGTGAATAAAGCTAGAACTGCTAAGACAATTGTCTTGCTGAAGAAAGTTGTCTCTGCTTGGAGACATGAAGGTGAAACTAAAACCTTTGCTCTAAGTTGTATCTATCTTCTTTATAAAGGGATGAATTTCACTGATTGAGTGAATGAGTAGTGTGGTGGTTTTGTAATGTGTCAACTTAGTTAAGATGAATGACATTTTCCAAAATCCCTTCTGTCTGCTTTAACAAAATCCCCGCTTGTCTCTTTTAAACCTATTCCTCACTTATTCACTATCTCGTTATCCAACATTTTGCATTTATGACAATAGTGAAATATCTACCATCCGACTATTTTGAACATTAACGACAGAATGTTGTTGTTGTTGTCAGGTGCCATCGAGTCAGCTCCTACTCATAGCAACCCTGTGTACAACAGAAACAAACACTGCTGGGTCCTGCACCAGCCTCACAATACTTGCTATAGCTGAGCCCATTGTTGCAGCCACTGTGTCAATCCGTTTCCTTGAGGGTCTTCCCCTTTTTGGCTAACCCTCCACTTTACCAAGCATGATATCCTTCTCCAGGGAATGGTCCCTTCTAA
>NW_006921887.1:748815-768159 GCF_000298275.1 Orycteropus afer afer
TGATTTCCTTATTTCTTTTTCAGCAATCTCTTTGCTGGTGTAGAGGAATTCATCTGATTTCTTGACTGCTGCTTCCATTGGTGTTGATTGTAGAATCCAGCAATATGAAATCTTTGACAGGTTCAATCTTTTCTCCATAATGATAGAATATCTAGCAGGAAAAAACACCAAGTTACAAGGCAAGGGTAATGCTGGCTGTGATAGTTAAGGTTATGTGTTGGTTTGGCTGGGCCATGATTCTCAGTGATTTGGCAGTTATGTAATGATATAATTTGGCAGTTATGTAGTCATCTTCTAATTTGGGATCTGATGTGGTCATCCCTCCATTTTTGAATAACACCCATTTTTGCATAATGACCTGGTCTTTAGAACCTAACAACGTCCATAAGTGAGGAGCGGATGTACTTCTAGTTAGAGTAGACCAGAAAAGAAATTCTTATGGAATATTTGAAGTGCAAAAGTGAAGTAGCAGCCATTTTGTAGGTCACACATGTGGTTGCTTTTCTGCTGACTTACCTCACTGTTGCCAGGCAGTGGCAGTGCTTGCAATTGCTCCACCTTCACTGACAGCCTCCTTCATAATTCATAATTCATATGACTGCTAACCAGAAGGTTGGTGGTTCAAACCCACCAGCCACTCCATGGAAGCAAGACTGGGCAGTCTAGTTCCATAAAGATGTACCACTTTGGAAACCCAATGGGGGTTGCTATGAGTCGGAATTGACTCGATGACAGTGGGTTTGGTTTTTCAGTTTTATACGTGAGGCCCTACTTCATTGAGCTACTTTTGTAGTGATACCACCTAAGAAACCCAAGGCGGGGTCACTACAAGTTGGGTCTGACTCGATGGCATATAACGACAATAACAACAGCCTTGAGTTAATCACTGTGGTCTAAGGAAAACAATGCCCTGATTGGCTTAGGCTTGGGTTAATTGTAATTTTCTAACTATTCACTATAATGTCATTTTCTAACTATAGTTTATTTAGTAGGGTTGTACTGATTGGCCTGGGCTAGTCAAGGACCATTCTTGAAGCTAGGGATAAGACCCTTCAAACATCAATAATAAGTAAAGGGTGAAATGGATGAAAAGGGAGCAACCCGTAATGTCAGTGCATACACACACATCACCATAAAGCTTAGCCATTGGCATTGTTTAGTGTTTACATTGGAACAACGATTCCACCTTTTTGCTTTAGTAACTGTGTTTTTATAACCAAGAAATATCCCTGGTTTCTAACCAAAAAGATAACAGGAAAGTTCTTTGAAAAAGAAAGGAAGGAAGGAAGGAGAGAGAGAGAGAAAAGAGGGATACATTGTTTTCCTGAATCGCTATTGTTTTAGTGACATTTTAAATTTCACTTTCCTGTTATCAGCTCAGTTTGTTTGCTAATTAGCAATGAAAAGATTTATTATCTCACACAACAGGAAGCCATAGATTACTTTTGGGCATAGTACAACAGGGATCTGGTTTTCTTTTCTGCAATTCTCTTGACTCCACTTTCCCACCTGTGTGGGCTCCATCCTCTTGCTGGTAGCAAAATGATACAATTCCAGACAAAATAGTGTCCAAAGGAAGGTGTCATCTATTCCAGTGTGTCTTGCTTAAAAACAATAAAAGCCCCTCTGTAGATTTTCCCTATTTCATTGGCAAGAATGGAAGCAGATTAATTGCAGGCAGTTGCAAGTTAGGAATGAGATTCATTTCTAAGTGTATCTTCAAATCAAATTTGTAGATAGTTGAAACAGTGCACATGGGCTGAATAAGAATTCAGCCTTACTTTAGTGCAAGAAAAGACTCAAAGCCTTTTCAATGATTTAAAAGCTGCACGTGCAGCAAGTGAAGGTGACTATGATGAAGAATTTGTGTCTGTTTCAATTGTTTCAAAGTGAGGACAAATCTATTGTTAGGTGCCATCAAATTGGCTCCGATTTATAGCGACCCCATGTACAACAGAACGAAACACTGCCACATCCTGCACCATCCTCACAATCCTTGCTATACCTAAGTCCATCATTGCAGCCACTGTGTCAGTCTATCTTGTTGAAGGTCTTCCCCTTTTTCACTGATCCTCTATTTTACCAGCAAGATCTTTTTTTCCAGGGAATGGTCCTTTCTAACAACATGACCAAAGTAAGTGAAACAAAGTCTGGCCATTCTCGATTGAGGGCAAATTTACATAACATTGAAGGGCAAGTGGACTTGTTTTAATTTTCTTTGGCTTCAACTTGAACTTGCATATGAACACTCGATGGTCTGTTCAACAGACAGTTACTAGCTGACTGATGATAATCACCCTTTCCATTGCTTCTTTCCACAGATGTAGTCAATTTGATTCCTGTGTATTCTAATTAAAACAAGTCCACAAGATCCAAATATGACCTTTTTTAAATCCCATCTGAGTTTAGAGTCCACCTGAAGAATAGATTTGATTGAACACCAAGGGCCAAAGACCAGAGAAGTTGTGGGATGACATCAAGAACATTATACATGAATAAAGCAAAAGGTCATTAACAAGATAGGAAAGGAAGAAAAGACCAAAATGGATGTCAGAAGAGACTCTGAAACTTGCTCTTGAACAGATTTGGTTCTCTAGGGCTGCTATAGCAGACATACCACAAGTGGGTAGCTTAACAAACGGGTTTATTCTCTTACAGTATAGAAGGCTAGAAGTCTGAGTTCAAAGTTCCAGCTCTAAGGGCTGGGTGAAGGAGCCTCAATCTTGGGCTTTAGCTCTGCCTCTGGTTCCAGTCCCACTAGAGCTGGAGGTTTTTTCTGATTCATGTAGCTGCTGGCTGCTGAGGCTGACAAACCCAACATTGACAAGTAAAATGGCACAGTCCCAAGATCAGCAAGGGTCATGGCAGGCCACTAAGATATAGACTCAGCCAAATGCAGGATCCAGATGTGCCAAAAGCTAGAGCCCTCGCTCCAAACTTCTTATATACTGGAGCAGGCCACACCCCAAAGGCAGCTCCCAAGCTGCTCTCAGCGGATTCCACCATGAAGGTGATTACAATGTCATCATGGGTAATAACTACATCCAGCTGCCTGGCCACTCAAAACCACAGCCAAGCCAAGTTTACACACAACTTTAAATACCAAAAACAGAGAGTGTTGTTAGGGGCCATCGAGTCGAGTCTGACTCATAGCAACCCCATGTACAATAGAATGAAACACTGCCTGGTCCTGCCCCATCCTCACAATCCTTGCTATGCTTGAGTGCATTGTTGCAGCCACTTTCTCAATCCATATTGTTGAGGGTCTTCCTCTTTTTCTCTGGTCCTCCACTTTCTCAAGCATGATTTCTTCTTCCAGGGACTGGTCTTTCTGACCACATGACCAAAGTAGGTGAGTCTGGCCATTCTTGCTTCTAAGGAGCATTCCAGCTTCACTTCTTCTAGTGTAGATTTGTTCTATACAGAGTAGTTAAAACAAATAGAAGAAATGATGAAGTAAAATAGTTGTACAGAAGATTACAAAGGGCAGCTCGAGAAGACAAAGTAAAGTATCATAATGAAATGTGCAAGTATCTGGAGTTAGAAAACCAAAAGGGAAGAACATGCTTGGCATTTCTCAAGCTGAAAGAGCTGAAGAAAAAATTTAAGCCTCAAATTGCAGTACTGAAGGATTCTATGGGCAAAATATTGGACAATGTAGGAAGCATCAAAAGAAGATGGAAGGAATACAGTCACTGTACCAAAAAAGAATTGGCCAATGTTCAACCATTGCAGGAGACAGCATATAATCAAGAACCAATGGTATTGAAGAAGGAAGTTCAAGCTGCACTAAAGGAATTGATGAAAAACAAGTCTCCAGGAATTGACAGAATACCCATTGAGATGTTTCAACAAATGGATGCAGTGCTGAAGGCACTTATTCATTTATGTCAAGAAATTTGGAAGACAGCTGCCTGGCCAACTAAAGGAAGAGACTGATATTTATGCTCATTCCAAAGAAAAGTGGTCCAAGAGAATGTAGAAATTATTGAAAAATATCATTACTATCACATACAAGTAAAATTTTGCTGAAAATAATTTAAAAACAGTAGCAGCAGGATATTGACAGGGGGAACTTCTAGAAATTCAAGTTGGATTTAGAAGAAGATGTGGAATAAGGGATATCATTGCTGATGTCAGATGGATCTTGGATGAAAGCAAAGAATACCAGAAAGATGTTTACCTGTGTTTTATTGACTATGCAAAAGCTGTACATAGTCACTTTATTGACTGCATGGATCATAACAAATTATGGATAGCAATGTGAAGAATGGGAATCCCAGAACACATAATTGTGCTCGTGAGGAAACTGTACATAGAGGAGGAGGCTGTTGTTCAAACAGAATAAGGGGATACTGCATGGTAAAATTGGAAAGGGAGTGTTGTATCCTTCATCAGCGTTGTATCCTTTCACCATACTTACTGAGTCTGGACTAATGGAAGAAGCTGGACCAAATAAAGAAAAGCATGGCATCAGGTTTGGAGGAAGTCTCATTAACAACCTGTGATATGCTGAAAGTGAAGATGACTTGAAGCACTTACTGATAAGGATCAAAGACCACAGACTGCAGTATGGATTACACCTAAACATAAAGAAAAAAAAATCCTCACAACTACATCAATAAGCAACATTATGATAAATGTAGAAAAGATTGAAGTTGTCAGAGATTTCATTTTATTTGGATCCACAGTAACACATATGGAAGCAGATGTCATAGTTTTACAGAAGCAGGTGCTTCATCTTTCTCCCGAGGAGGAACTGGTGGGTTTGAACTTTTGGTTAGCAGCTGAATACTTTAACCATTGCTCCATCAGAGCTCTTCCCCATAAAGATTTACAGCCGTGGAAACCTTATAGGCAGTTCGTCTCTGCCCTATAGGGTTGCTATGAATCAGAATCCACTCTACAGCATTAGTTTTGGTATGAGCTCCCAATTCAACCTTAAAGGATAAGGATTTTGACTGACAAATGGGGGAAGATTATGAGTTCAGGCACATCATGTAGAATAAATTCAATACATATTCAGGAAATGTAAAGTGAACTCATTTTGGCAGGTTGTAAGTATAGTTGGTCCATATCCACTGGTTCCACATCTGTGGATAGAAGATATTGCAAAAAAAAAAAAAAAAAAAAATTCTAGAAAGTAAAACTTGAATTTGCCATGCATCAAGCACTATGCTCTATCCACTTGAATGAAAAGGTGTGTAGATACATCCTGCTGTAGCACCCTGTTATTTCACAGATCCTCCCTCTATCTCCAGCACTCCTCATTTGAACATTGTTCCCCTAGTGTCTCCTTCATGAGCTACTTGTGTTGTGAGTACCCTTTGTTTCTGTGAAAAAAAAATGGCTCCTAAAAAGCAATTAAGTGGTCAATGCAATTCCTCAAAGGCTAAGAAGGAAGTAAAGTGACACTTAGATAGCACTTACATTGTGTGAGGTATTGTAAGTAATCTGGTGGTATAGTGGTTAAGGGATTTGGCTTTTATAGAAAAAGATCAGTGGTTTGAACTCAGCAGCTGCTCCACAGAAGAAAGATAAGGCAGTCTTCTGTATAGATTTACAGCCTTGGAAAACCAATAGGGGTCACTATGATTTGGAATCAACTCGATTGACTGAAAGGTGATCTCTAGGAATGGTTCAGTTTTAAGTTAGAAGGCTGTTGAAGGGCCATAGTCTGGGGGTATTAAGTCTGGTCTTTTTTAGGAATTTTTGAATTTTGTTCCCCTTTTTTCCTCACACTTTCTCTGATACCTCTTATTGTGATTCCAGTCAGAGCAGTTGTTGGTGGTAGCTGGGCCATCTAGTTCTTTTTGTCCCAGGTTAGTGGAGACTGTGGTTCACATGGTCCAGCAGTCCTTTGGACTAATTGTTTCCTTCAGTCTTTGGTTTCTTCTCTCCAGATGGAAAGAGACTAACAGTTATAACTTAGATTGCCACTCAAAAACTTTTCAGACCCAGTTGCTACTCACCAAAGTTTGTTTTCACAAACTGTTGTTGTTAGGTGTTGGCTCTGACTCATAGCGACACTATGTACAACATTGCCAGGTCCTGTGCCATCCATACCTTACTAAGCTTGAGCCTATTGTTGCAGCTACTGGGTCTATCCATTTCATTGAGAGTCTTCCCCTTCTTCACTGACCCTCCACTTTACCAAGCATGATATTCTTCTGCAAGGACTGGTCCCTTCTGACAACATGACCAAAGTAGGTAAGAGAAAGTCTGGCCATTCTCATTTCCAAGGAACATTTCAGCTGTACTTCTTGTAGGATAGATTTGTTCATTTTTCTGGCAGTCCATGATATTTTCAGTATTCTTCACCAACACCACAATTCAAAGGCATCAACTCTTTTTTGGTCTTCCTTATTCATTGTTTAGCTTTCACATGCCTATGAGGCAATTGAAAATAACATGGCTTGGGTTAGGCACACCTTAGGCTTCAAAGTGACATCTTTGCTCCTTAACACTTTAAAGAGGCCTTTTGTAGGAGATTTGCCCAGTGCAATATGACATCTGATTTCTTGACTGCTGCTTCCATGGGTGTTGATTGTAGATACAAGTAAAAGGAAATCCCTGACAACTTCAATCTTTCCTTCATTTATTGTGATGCTGCTTATTGGTCTAGTTGTGAGGATTTTTGTTTTCTTTATATTGACGTGTAATCCATATTGCAGATTGTGGTCTTTGATCTCCATCAGTAAGTGCTTCAAGTCATCTTCACTTTCAGCAAGCAAAGTTGTGTCATCTGCACATTACAGGTTGTTAATGAGTCTTCCTTCAATCTTGATGCTACATTCTTCATATATTCCAGCTTCTCAAGTTATTTGCTCAGTATACAGACTCAGTAAGTGTGGTGAAAGGATACAATCCTGATGCACACCCTTCCTGATTTTAAACCATGCAGTATCTCCTTGTTCTGTTCAAACAACAGACTTTTGGTCTATGTACAGGTTCCTCATGAGCACAATTCAGTCTTAGATTGGAAGCTCCACTGGAACTTGTCCACCATGGTTGACGCTGCTGGTATTTGAAATACCAGTGGCATAGCCTCCAGCCTCACAGCAACATGCCAACCACCACAATATGACAAACTGACAGATGAATGGTGGCTTTATGGACTATGTTATGCCAATAGACCTAGAGGTTCCCTGAAAGTATGGTCTCTAACCCTGAAGCCCAGTGTCTCAGTCCCAGGAGGCATTTCTTATGGCTAAGAGGTTTTTATGACTGTGCCTCCTGTGTGCTTTGTTGTTGTTGTTATTGTTGTTAGGTGCCGTTGAGTCAGCTCTCATAGCGACCCTATGAACAACAGAACACGCTCAGCATTTCTCAAGCTGAAAGAACTGAAGAAAAAAATTAAGCCTTGAGTTGTAATATTGGAAGGTTCTATGGGCCTGTGTGCTTTACTACATACATATTTTGGCACATGTATAAATATGTATGTGGGTATATCTGCTGCCAACCCTACATATGCATGTGAATGTCCTCCCAAATGCCTCCCCCCTCCTTGTTCAGTTTACATAACTACCTATGTATCTACTCATACATTGCTTGGTATTACTGTTGTTGCAGGATTGTATATGTAATAGTATTTACCATTGTTGCCTTTCACTCTTACATACCTTTCAGTGTCTTTGCCTTGGTTTGTTGTGGTGACTTCCTCATATTGCAAACTTGTCTCATCCTTCAACAAAGTTAGCACATGTTTATAATCTAGTTACTGATTTTCCTTCCCATCCTTGGTAACCATCAAAAAATGTTTCTTTCTGTGTGTAAACCTTCTCATGACATTTTATAATAATGGTTTCATGCATATTTGTCCTTTTGTGATTGACTTTTTTCTTTTATTGTAATGTTCTCCAGGCTCATCCATGTTGGGAAATGCTTCATGGATTTCTTATAAGGGTATCTGTTTTTGAACTTTATATAAATGAAATCATACTGCATATATTCTTTTATTACTTAGTTATTTCACTTAACATCATATTGTTGCTTGTAGTGGTATGGTATTCCATAACATGAATAAACCACAATTTATTATCTATTTAACTGTTTTAATAGAGATTTTGTTAGTTTTCTGTTTTGGCTACTATGAGTAAATTTTTCTGTTCAAGTTTGTCTATAGATATAGGATTTTCCTTCTTTTCAATAAATAACTATGGATTGCTGGGTTACATGATGAGTATATGTTTAACCCTAAAAAAACTGGCAAACTTTTTTCCAAAATGGCTGCCCTACTGTGCATTCCAACCAATGAGTTCCTGTTGTTCCACTCCTTACCAATACTACACTTGGGCAAATTTCTAAATCTTAGTCATCCGTTGTAGAAATGTAGTGGCACCCCATTATAGTTTTAACTTGCATTTCTCTAAAGTTAAGATGTACAGCATCTTTCTATGTGCTTTTATTTGGCATTCAAATATATTCTCTGGTAAAGCATCCAAATCTTTTGTTGTTGTTGTTATGCACCTTCGAGTCGGCCCTGACTCATAACGACCCCTCCTTAGGTTTTCAAGGCAGTATCTCTGTGGAAGTAGATTGCCCAACCTTCCTTCCGAGGAGTGGCTGGTGGGTTTGAACCGCCAGCCTTCTGGTTAGCAGTCTTTTGATCATATATATTTGTCTCCTTATTGAGTTGGAAGAGTATTTTATATATTATAAACAAGTCTTCTGTCAGATCTGAACTCTGATGGTGTAGTGGTTAAAGCATTCAGCTGCTAACCAAAAGTTTGGCAGGTCCAACCCACCAGCCACTTCACAGGAAAGATGAAGTCTGCTTCTGTGGAGATTTACAGCCTTGAAAACTCTATGGGGCAGTTCTACTCTGTCCTATAGGGTAACTATGTGTGAGAAACAACCTGATGGAAGTGGCTTTTTTTTTTTTTAATTGAATTTATGTTTTTTGCAAATATTTTATCTCAGTGTGTGGCTTTTCATTTTCTTAATGTGTTTTGTGAAGAGTAACTAATTCACTCACTCACTGCCGTCAAGTTGAATCCGACTCATAGCGATCCCTCCTTGGGTTTCCAAGGTGGTATCTCTACAGAAGTAGATTGCCTAATCTTCCTTCTGAGTGGCTGGTGGGTTTGAATCGACAGCCTTCTGGTTAACAGTCAAATGCCTTAGGCATCACACCACCAGAACTCCTTTCAAAGAGTAGATGCTTTTAATTTTTATCAAGTCCAAATTATTATTATTCAGGCTTTTTGTGTCCTAAGAACTCTGCCTAATCTAAGGTCACAACAATTTAATCCTATGCTTTCTTCTAGATATTTTTATGGTTTTAGCTCTTACATTTAGGTCTCTGCTGTATATCAAGTTAACTTTTGTATATGGTATAAAGGTTGAGGTTGATATGCTTCCATGTAGAAACAAATTGTTCAGCACAGTTGGTTCAAAATCAATTGTTCATATGTTTGTGTCTATTTCTGTACGACTTATCTATCCTTCCACCAATATGACATTATCTGATTATTGTAGCTTTATACTAAACTATGAATTTAGTGTAAGTTCTCCAATGTTGTTCTTTTTCAAAATTGTTTTAACTATTGTAGAACCTCATTTCCAGATAAATGTTATAATCAACTTGTCTATTTTTACAAAGTTTCTGCTGGCAATTGGGATTGCATTGAATCTATACACTAATTTGGTAAGAATCAACGTGTTAATAATTTCATTCCGTCAATCCAAGAACATTTCTCACTTAAGGCTTTCTCAATTTCTTCCAGAACTGTTTTGTAGTTTACAGTTCATGGGTCTGTCTTAGTTCTCTAGTGCTGCTATAACAGAAGTATCACAAGTGGATGACTTTAACAAACTGGAATTTATTCTTACAGTTTAGGAGGCTAGATGCCTGAATTCAGAGTGCCATCTCTAGGAGATGGGTGAAGGCCCCTCAACCATGGGCTTCATTCAGCTCTGCTTCTTGTTCCAGGCCCACAGAAGCTAAAGGCTTCTTCTGACTCATGCAGCGACTGGCTGCTGAGGCTGACAAACCCAAGACTGGCAGGTAAAATGGCACAATCCCAGTATTAGCAGGCGACATGACAGGCCACTGGTTCAAGTCCAGGAACTAGAGATAAAGACTCACCCAAATGCAGGATCCAAATATGCCAAAAGCTAGAGACCTTTCTCAAAGCTTCTCCTCATTTACTGGAAGCAGGCCACACCCACACAGCTACTTAGCTGCTCACAGCAGAGTCCATCATGGAGGTGATTACAATCTTATCATGGGAAATAACTACATCCAGCTGCTAAGCCACTCAAAACCACAGCCCAGTCTAGTACACACAACCTTAACTACCATAGGTCTTATACATATTTTGCCCAAATTAACAAATATTATGCATATTACAAATATTTTGTTAAATACTTTATGGGTTTTGATGCCATTTTAAATGGTTACTTTTCATTTTATTTGTTGCTGGTATACTGAAATGGAATTAAATTTTGTAAATGGACCTGATTTCTTCTGACCTTGCTAAAGTTCTAGTAGTTCACTATAGTTAATAGTTCTATGTAGTTTTCTACACATTACTGTATTTTCACATGAACACACTGTGCAACCCATTTGCTTATTAGGCTCACATGCACACTACACATTATATGCAAAGCATGTGGTTATTTACATAGTCATGTTATATGCACAAAATAAAGTACAAGATTTTCTAGCCACACAATCATGTCTGTGAATAAAGACACATTTGCTTCTGCTTTACAACTTTGTATGTCTTACATTTTTTGTTTGCCCCCTTGCAATGGCCAGGACCTCCAGTACTGTATTGAATAGAAATGGTCAATGGAGACATCCTTGTTACCATATTTAATGAGAAATCATTGTTTCACCATTGTGATTTTAGCTGTACTGTTTTTCACAGATGTCCTTTATCAAGCTGAGGAAATTAATTTTTATTCCTAGTTGGGTGAGAATTTGATTTTGATGTGGCCTTGGTGTTGTTTTCTTTATCTGGACTCTTGAGTTAATTGAGCTTCTTGGATTTGTGGGTTTATAGCTTTCATCAAAGGCAAACAGATGAGTAGTAAGCAATGCTGATGGACAGAAATAGTGGAATGATGCTATGCACTGGCATTCAATTCTTTAGGAAAGCACTTCTTTCCTGTTCTGTGTAGCTTGGATAATGATCCTATACCATTATATCTCAGGACTGAGTCCATGACTCTGGCTGGGTCAATCATAGCCCTTCACAGAAATTTTCTGTTGACTGTATCTCTAGGTTAGAGCTAGCAGGATTATGTAAATTGACACTCCCTGCAGTCTCCCAGGAGTTATGGAGAAAGCTATAAGGAAGCAAAGAGCAAACATGAAATCAGAACTGAAGTAGATAAAGCCTTGAAGATTCTGAAGCCCTGGATTTAGCCATATGAAAGCACCTCTATACATGATCTTTTTTATTTAGGGGTTGGTAAAAAAAAAAATCTATCCTTCTGCTTAAACTAAATTGAGAGTTTTTGTTGTTGTTACTTTCATTTTTGCTGAACTGTAATGTAGTCCTTAAATACTATTTTAGGAACCTTCAATTTCTTCTTTTTTTTTTTTTCATTGTGATTTGGGTGAAGATTTACAGAGCAAATTCACTTTCCATACAGCAGTTCACATATACCTTGTCTCATGTCATTGACCACAGTTTACCACAATGCAACAGCTCCCCTCCCACTTCTTCCCCATAGTTACCACTTCCCAGTGTCCATCCCTCCATACTCTCCTGCCCCCTGAGCTGTCTCCCTGTGCATAAACAGCCCTTCTTTCTCCCATGATTGTTCTCTCCAAGGAATGTATCTACTTGAGGTAAATGTTTAACTCAGATGCCTGTATTTTGTTTGGCTGGAAACCACAGGTGTGGGTTCAATTCCAGAACTGAAGGGCAGCTAGGGGCCATAGTCTCAGTGGGAACCTGCAATTTATTGCGGAAAAACGTGGAAGCATTTATATTTACATTTAAAAAATGTATATATTATATACTCTGACCTCAGTGTGAAAAAGAAAAGTAGTAGTCAATCTAGAAGCAGGAAGATCCTTTAGCTATCATTGTGGTCATCCCAATGAAATGGAATAGCTTGAATAAACCCTAAAAACCTAAAGTACTGAGACAATTATACAGATATGAGAGCTAGTAAGAAAGTCAATTTGCTTAGAAATTGGTGACTGATTGGATTTTGAGGGAGCAGGGAGAATTTAAAGGTGATCTTCATTATTTCTAATTCAAGTACATTAGATGACAAAGACAGCTAGACAACAGAGGAGTGGGAGGGAGTGTGAAGCAGGGAGAGAGGGATAAGTTCATATGGGGTCAAGTTTTGACTGAGGATTAAAAGTCATCCAAGTGGAAATGTCCACTAAACAGATGGATACTCAGATATGGGGTTGCAGATATGATACAAGGTTTTGGCTCCCATGTGGTAAACTGAATAATTTTAAATAGTTCTGCTAATATGAGATGCTGAAACATAAGTGTTTTATTACTAAGAGAATTTACAGGAAGACATTCATAAAGAATGAAAAGATTATGATTCATGAAGTGCAAAAAACATTGTTTTAAAACAAATGTTTAAGGCAAACATGGGTATATGGATGGATAGATAGATGGACAGGCTAAACGATTAGGTATGTCTATGAAATAGGGAGTGTATCCAAGATCATATAGGGTTGGCAGACAATGGTCCTATTAAGTTTATGTGAATGATCAGAATTCCCAGGTGTATAGTAGAGCTGACAAGGGGCAAGGTTGTGGTCACTGTTTGGTCACAGCCAGCTACCCAGAGCGACCGAGTAGTTGATCCTGAGGGCTTGGGACCGTAGTCACAGGGGATATCAAGCTCAATTGGCATAACATACTATACAAAACATTGTTCCACCTCCTACTTTGGTGAGTAGTAACTGGGATCTTAAAAGCTAGCAAGCTGCCAGCTAGATGCAACGAAGGGTCTCTCCTCGTCAAGAGCAAAGAAAGAAGAAAACCAAAATTAATGGAAACAATCAGTCCTAGCGACTGGTACACCATCCAATCTGCAACCTATACAACTATGAAACCAGAAGAACTAGATGGTGCCCGGCTACCACTGTCATCCGCTTGGAAGGGATGTAGGAGATCATGGATAGAGAGGGGGAACAATGTGGAACAAAACTCAAAATCATTTGGAAGCAAAAAAAAAAAAAAAAGATGGTTGGGACCAGGTTTGCTAGTCCAATAGAGCCTGGTCGAACCACTGAGACTATGGCCCCAGTTGCCCTTCAGGTCTGGAATTGAACCCACACCCATGGTTTCCAGCCAAATAAAGTTCATGCACGTGAGTTAAACATTTACCTCAAGTAGACACACACCCTGGAGAGAACAATCATGGGAGAAGGAAGGGCTGCTTATGCACAGGGAGACAGCACAGGTGGCAGGAGAGTATGGAGGGATGGACACTGGGAAGTGGTAACTGTGGGGAGGAAGTGGGAGGGGAGCTGTTGCATTGTGGTAACCTGTGGTCAATGACATGAGACAAAGTGTATGTGAACTGCTGTATAGAAAGTGAATTTGCTTTGTAAATCTTCAGCCAAATCACAATAAATAAAAATAAAATAAACAAAAAAACAAATGTTTAATTTTAAATGTGCTACCAAAAAAAAAAAACAAAACCTACTGCCATCGAGTTGATTCCAACTCATAGCAACCCCCATTTGGTTTCCAAGGCAGCAAATCTTTATGGAAGTAGATTGCCCAGTCTTTCTTCTGCAGAGTGACTGGTGGGTTTGAACCACCAACTTTCTGCTTTGCAGCCAGGTGCCTTATAAACATGGCATACTAAAAAACAAACTCACTGCCATTGAGCCAGATCAGACTCATAGCGACACTCCTTCGGTTTTTGAGGAAGTATAATTATGGAAGTAGATCTCCCAATCTTCCTTCTGAGGAGTGGCTGGTGGGTTTGAATCACTAACCTTCTGTTTAGCAGTCAAATGCCTTAGGCACTACACTACCAGAGCTCCTAACATGCCATAAGGCTGTGGAAATGTTAATTTGAACATTATATGAAATTAAAGAGCAATAGTATGGTCACTAATATAATAGTTAAACCAAAAATACCAAAATAAAAATGATTACAAAATTTTGGATTTGAGAGTCTTATCACTTAGCTTCAATCTCCTCACTTTATGTATGTTGTTGTTGTTATGTGCCATTGAGTCGGCACCGACTCATAGCGACCCCTCCTTGGGTTTCCAAGGCAGTATCACTACGGAAGTAGATTGCCCCATCATCCTTCCCAGGAGTGGCTGGTGGGTTTGAACCGCCAGCCTTCTGGATAGCAGTCAAGTGCCTTAGGCACTACACTACCAGAGCTCCTACTTTATTTATGAGGAACATACAATTTAGAAATGTTTAAGTGATTTATTAAAGACCTCAAAAGTATTCTAGCAACTAAAAAGGTGTTTTATTACTAAGAGAATTTACAGGAAGACATTCATAAAGAATGAAAAGATTATGATTCATGTAGGGACCTTGAGATCCAATGTTCTAGTTTTTCATTTCCTTGATAGAATTGTATCTACCATGTTTTTCTCTCATGAGTAGGAAGGAGATGGAGGTGGGAGAGTATCCCAAGCAAGACAATCTGTGAAGGAAGAGTACCTGAGATGGTATCAAGTATAAAAGATACAAAGTGTAGGAAATTTATGTGGTGAGTAGCCAGGTGTTCAAGTTAACAAGTCATTAGTAAGTCACATGTGTTATAACCCAAGGAATGTTGAACACTCACCTACATTTGAGTCAGTATCTTATGCCTTGTACAGTTAAAACAAATTTTTCTCTTCTTTACTAATCATATTGCCATACTACAATGATCTACCTAAAACACAAATGTTACATACAAAAAAGACCTTCAGTGACTTCTGCCTTTAACAAATGCACTGTTTCATAGTTTATATTCTACTAATTAATTACTCATTACCCTTGTTTAAATAAGGAGCTCTGGTGGTGTAGTCCTTAAGGCATTTAGCTGCTAACCAAAAGGTTGGTGGTTCAAACCCACCAGCCACTCTGTAGAAAAAAGAGAGGCGGTCTGCTTCCATAAAGATTTACAGGCTTGGAAACTCAGTGGGGTCACTATGAGTCAGAATCAACTTGATGACAGTGAGTTTGGTTTTGGTTTATATTTAAATAATCACTTTATAATAAAAATAATGGTTGAATGAACTTCAAGGATAGAACTTAGTAATTCAGTGGATAAATTGTGCTCGAAAATGCTACTGAAAGTCTGAATCTACTGACTTCTAGTATGCGCATCCATGGAACCTTTGAGAAATGGAAATTCCCAAGCATCATGGTAGACCTAATGAATCAGAATTTTTGGAGATGAAACTCAGTAACCTGTTTAAAATGCTATCCAGGTGATTCCATGAATGTTAAAGTTTTAGAAATACTATTCTATAGGATAAAAAATATGGGGATATAATATCTTCTCCCTTAGAAATCTTACCCTAGAAAGATTATTGCAAGTATCTGTTGTGGTGTCAAAGAGTACTATATGAATCAAAAGGACAGGGTTCAGATTTCTGGTTTTTATAGACCATTCCACTATGCTAGTCTAACATCCTTTTCAAAGATGTTGCTTCAATATTGTGAGTTAAGAGTGTGTCTAATATATTAATGTGCTTGTATACAAATATGCTTAAAACAATAATGAAGTTTTTACACACACACACACGCAGTCATGAGTTGCTTAATGTACATGATACAATCTGTGAAATGGGATGTTATGTGATTTGTACACTGTGCAAATACCTTATTATATACAGGCTTCCTTGGATTACAAATGAGTTCCATTCCTAAGTGTCTTTAAGTCAAATTTGTACATAAGTTGGAACAGTTAGGTACAGTTTGCATCTAACATTAGTTAGTCAAATGTCTTAGTATATAATATATAGTGTACTTTTCTATGCATAAAAAACCAAAAGGAATACTTCCAGATACACTAAAACATTTAATAAATAATACAGTAACAATAATCATGTTTTGATGCATATCGCAAAGTAGCTCAGTTTATTATAATTAACCTTTATATGGAGATCATGCAAAGGAGGATCCAAGATGGCAGGCTAGGCAGATACACTACCTACTCTCTACAAAAAAAGAATTGAGAAACTAAGTGAAATGGATATGGATGACAATTTAGGAACCCAGAGCTTCAAAGAAAAGGATAAAGAAATAAATAAAATACCAAAGAGAGGAAGACACTGCATGAAAACAGAGAAAAAGGAGGCATCTCCAGTCGTGAACAGCCAAGTGGTACAGTATAGCCATTTTAAATTATTGCAAGCAGTGTTCCAATCAGGGCAGGAACCAGATAACCAGTGCTCTATACCCAAGACTGCATCAGCACTTATACTGGTGATCTGTGATCAAAGAGGTCCTTACCTCTCCCTCAACCTTGCTTTTTTCTTTCTGCCATTTTTCCTTCTTCTTCCCTCGCCCTCCACTTTTTTTAAAAAAATATTTATCCCTAGAAGTTGGAAGCCAGCAAATCTATCTAGCCATACCCACCATACCTGCCACCCCATGCACTGGACAAGTGCCACCACCCACTCCAGCACCCCTGCCATGATGAAAATAGTGGCCAACACCAGACAGTCTGCTCTCAGCTGCTCTGCATAACCAGAAAGCAGAGACTTGTGCCCAAACTCCCACCTGCTACCAAATTCACCTGCAGACAGGTGGTGATTGCCACAATGCTGCCAAACTACTGACCAGAGTAGCAAGTCTGCGCCATTGAATAAAAATCAGGGTGAAGCAAACCAACCTACAACAAATATAGTAACACCCCACTGTTTCAGAGACAAGAGATTTCAAATCACACCAAAGAACAGGACAAGCTGACTCAAACAAGTGACTAAAACACAGGATCAGAAAATATTCTGAAGGAAGAAATGCTATTGGAACTACTGATAAGGAATTTGGGAGCTCTAGAGGCACAGTGCCTAAGACATCTGACTGCTAACCAGAAGGCTGGTGGTTCAAACTCACCAGCCTCTCCTTGGAAGGAAGACTGGGCAATCTACTTTCACAGAGATACTGCCTCGGAAACCCAAGGAGGGGTCGCTATGATTCAGAAACAACTTGATGGCAATGAGTTTTGGTTTTTTTTGGGTTTTGATAAGGAATTTAGAAAACTGATAGTGGTTTTCAGTAGTTTAAGAAAGAGATCAAGGAAACCAGACAAAAGCAAATAAAACATAGACAAACCCATAGAAGAATTCAGGAGAACAATACAAAAACAAATTTACAAAATAAATGGAAAATTAGAAACCACACAAAAACATCAAATAGAAATTCAGAAGATTAATACTAAAATTTCAGAAAGATAACACACTGGAAGAGCAAAGGAACAAAACTGAATCAATGGAAGACAGAAGTAGTGAAACTGAAGAAAAATTTCTTCATATTACTCTGTGAGAAGAACAATCAGAAAAGTGAATGAAAGAAACGAGGAAAGTCTAAAAATTATGTAAGATACCATCAAGAGGAATAATTTACATGGGACTGGAATTCAAGAACAGGAAGAGACAAAAAGAGAGAGAGAGAGAAAGAGAGACAAAGAGAACTGTCAAAGATTTGTTGGAAGAAAATTTCCTTAATATCAGGAAAGATGAGAAGATATGTATTCAAGAAGCCCAACAAACCTCAAGCAGGATAGACTCCAAATAAAAATCACCAAGACATATCATAATCAAACTTTCCAAACCCTGATCCATAAAAAAAATTCTGAGAGTGGCTCAGGAAAAATGAAAAGTCACCTATAAAGGTGAACCAATAAGACTACACTCTCAATTTCTCAGCAGATACTATGCAGGCAAGAAGGAAATAGGATGACATACATAAAACCTTGAAAAAAAAAAAAGTGCCAACAAAGAATTATATATCCAGCAAAATTGCCCCTCAAATACAATGACAAAATTAGAGCATTTCTAAATAAACAGAAATGAAGAGATCTGTAAAAACCAGAGCAAACTTACCAGAAAGGCAAAACAATGTCCTTCAGACAAGAGAACCAACAATGGCACACAACAACCCGAGATTAATACACATGATATCACCTGGAGAGCAAGCCAGATATAGAACTATCAAAAATAAACTTACAAGCATTGAGAAAAGGGAACAAGAGATGTCAATTTGTTCATGAAGATGACTACAAAGCAAAAATAGGGAAAATGATGTAGTCACAGAACTTCCAAATGGAGAGGAAATCAAGACCGAATGCACTGTTTTAAACTTGCAATGATAACAATAAATTACAGAGTAACTTAAAAAAGATTCATATACCTCCTCACCAAATAAAAGAGAAGAAAATCATAAAGTCTCAGTAAACATTAAAACAACAGCAATGAAAGAAACACTAAGAAAAACCACGAACAAAACAAACTCAGCACAGAAAAATATGTGAAACAAAGAAACCACCACACAAAACACAGCAGAATTACAGCAGTAAATTCATACCTATCAAAAATTACACTGAATGTAAATAGACTAAATGCACCTGTTAAGAGACAGGGTGTAACAGAATGGTTAAGAAAAAAGAACCCATCAATATGCTGTCTACAAGAGACACAATTTTAGACACAAAGACAAAAAATAAGATCAAAATCAAGGCATGGAAAAATATATACCAAGCTAACAGCAACCAGAAAAAAGCAAGAGTGGTAATATTAATATCTGATAATTGGATTTGAAGAAAAAAACCAGCAAAGGAGAAAAGGAGGGACATTACATAATGATTAAAGGGTCAATCCAAAAAGAGGTCATTACCGTAATAAATATCTCTACACCCAAAAGCCTCAAAATAAATAAACCAAACTTCAACAGAACTGAAGAGAGAAATAAACAACTCCACAGTAATAGTAGGAGATGTTAATATATCACTTTTGATGAAAGAAATAACAACTAGAAAGAGAAAGTCAGCAAAGATAAAGATGATCTAAACAACACAATCAAACAACTAGACCTCAAAGACATATACAGCCCTCCACCCCAAAAAGAACATAATACACATTCCTTTCCAGTGAAACATCCTACAGAAGAGAACATACATTGGGCTATCAAGAAAGCCTCAATAAATTTTAAAACAAAAATACCACAAAGCAACTTCTCTGATCACAATGCTATAAAATTAGAAATCAACAGGAAGATCAAAAAAACAAAAAGCAAATACAATGAAACTCAATAAAGGCCATTCAAAAAACTACTGAGTACTAGAGGATATAAAAAATGAAATTAAGTTCCCAGAGGCGGGGCAAGATGGCGGACTAGGCAGAAGGATTGCACAGACCCTCTTCAACAAAGAAAAGGGAAA
>NW_006921887.1:796494-805211 GCF_000298275.1 Orycteropus afer afer
TTTGGTCAATGACATGAGACAAAGTATATGTGAACTGCTGTATGAAAAGTGAATTTACTCTGTAAATCTTCACCCAAATCCTAATAAAAAAAAAAAAAGAAAAAAAAAAGATTGCTCTTATATAATACAAACATCAGAAAACTATAAATGCAAGATTGTCCTACAGGGGAAGAAACACTGCAAAAATAAAAAAATTAATTAAAAAAAATTTTTTTTGAATGCACCTACAATCAATACGATATGCAAAATGGAAAACATACAGCAAATGATGAAAGATGATAAGAAAATGTATAAAACAATACAAAACAAAGAACTGTTTGTTTTATGAATTTCTTTAATCTTTTCAATAAAGAAAAATAATTTAAAAAAAAACCTCTTAGCCATAACTAAACACCTTGCGGGAATGAAGAACTGGGCCTAGGAGCTCAGGACCATAGTCTTGGGGGACACTAAGGTCAATTGTTGTAACACAGTCCACAAAAGCATTGTTCTGTATACTACATTGGTAAGTAGTGACTGGGGTCTTAAAAGTTTGTGGGCAGTCATCCAAGTCGCAACTATCAGTCTCTCCCTGTCCAGAGCAAAGAAGAATGAAGAAAATCAAAGGGGCAAGGAAACGATTGGTCCAAAGTACCAATGGACTGTGAATGCCAGCCTCCAGACCACAACAGCTAGATGGTGCCTGGCTATCCCTGCTGACTGCATTGAAAGACATCACAATAGGAGGTGCTGAATGGAGTGGGAGAAAAATGTGGATCAAAAGTCATAATAATAAAAAAGGTTTTCTGGTCTCATAGAGACTGGTAGAACCCCCAAGATTATGGCCCTTGACATCTTTTTGGCCTGGAACTGTACCAACTCACCCTTGTGGCTCAACTTTCAGTCAAAAGACAGACCTAAAAGGTAAACAGTAATACCAGCGAGGTATAGACTCCTTAGAACAATCAACCAAAGGAGATCAAAAGGATAGCATTTTCCCAGGGATACAGCTCAGTACACAGGTGGGATAGGAAAGAAAGACAAAGGGGAATGGAAAATACAGGGGGTAAGTGGAAAGAGTGCTGGGACACTGTGGGGATAGCAATCAATGCGGCAAAACCAAATGTGCATGAATTGTTGAATGGAAAACCAATTTGATCTATAAACTTTTATCCAAATCACAGTAACAATTTGGAAAAAAAAAAAAAAAAAAAGAATCACTATATATGTACCTTGAATTTTTAATATAATTGGCTTTATATGGGTTGGGACCATGGACCTATGAGGTCAGAGATTATAAGGTGCATAACTGTATGTCCACTTCTGCTAGGTATCAATCAATCAATCAGAACTGGAGTCACACTTAAATACATATAGCATTTACTCAAGACCTTCATTTGACGCAAACATGACAGAATTCCAAAATTACAGAATTAATAATATATGGCATAAACTCGTTTTACGTACTCAAAAAAGCTAAAATTAAGGAATGAAATGCTGAAAAATATGAGCAGCAGGAATACCAATAAATGATATCCTGACATTATATTAAATATTATAAATTGTAAGATTACTGGAGAAAGAAGAAATAATAATGTATAGAGGGTAATTCTAACTAAGTCTGGGAGAAAGGTAAAAATGGAAGGAAAAATATTTTCAAAATGGGTTTAAAATTTTTTTTTTTTTTTTTTTATAAAGGACACATAGAACTAGGTTGATAATTAGGTCAGCTGCCAATAATTACATTTTGTAAAGAAATTCTCATGAGACTTAAAGAAATATAGAATATAATTTACCTACAAAGATTTACTTGAAGAGCTCTATCAACCTATAAGAAATCATTTGTCTAGATAGACAGGAAATATGTGAAAAAGAGTAAGTGAAATATAAAACTATGCATAAAAAATCGTTAAGCATGCATTGGGTAACAGGCAGAAGGTAGTTATTCTCGGCAACATGAAAGGAGGAAAAGAGTTCACATTTTCGCTTTTTTGCTAGCTGTGGCCATTCCTAGTTTGCACTCCGTCATTGGTATTATGACATTGTGGCACTTGGTTTAGTTTCTCCAATTTTGTTAAAAACTAATTAAAACTCTATTATATGCAGTCCCCAGGTTACCCAACTTACTTATGGATAGTTTCTACTTGCCTTTAAGGTTATGTTAAATAGGCCCTCACTTTGTCCTACCTACAAATTCTTAAAGACACAGTTAGGAACAGCTCTTGTTTGTAACTCAAGGACTGCTTTTACTAACAATTTTGCGTCTTAGGTAAAACTCCTGTGCTGTGCTTACTGGTAGGGCGGGAGGAGGAGGAATCAGGGAGGGAGCTCAATTCATAAACTATGGAAAGTCACAGTATCACCTAATGCTGTAAAATTTGATTCAGATCAGAATACCCAGGAGAGCTTAATAAAACACAGACTGCTAGCTCTTGTTCGCAAAGTTTTTGATTCAGTAGGGTGGGGTCTGAGAATCTGAATTTCTTTCTTTCATTTTTTTAATTAATTTTTTATTGTGATTTGGGTGAAATTTTACAAGCACCTGAATTTTGAACAAATCTCCAGGTGATGCTTGCTGCTGCTGCTGCTGGTTTCATGCCTACATGTTGAGAATCTGTTCTAATGGAGTCAGCAGTCACAAGGCCAAAGAACAACCAATTGAACATGAAGGGAAAACAGTAGCTTCCTGTATTAGTTTTTGGGACACAGGACATTATTTACAAGTTTATTATCTGCTCAAAATAACCAGGTATGTATCAATCTTTGACTGCAACTTCTGCAATATTAATGGAAGAAATATATTTTGAAGGATGAACCCCAAAATTTCTTTTTTGAGAAACAGTCATTATTTGCCTACTTAAACACTGTTGTAGAATCCAGTACATGGGAACGGACCTGCTTAGCTAACCCATTTAAGTTTTGATACCAATATAATTGCACTAACTTGAAAATGATAAATATAAACCCAAAAGAGGCTTATAAATGTATAAATGTATACATGATTTCCATTTCTACTCACAGTAAAATATTTAAGAGTTTCTTAATTTTTTTTATCCATGTTTTAAAATCATAATCTTATTTCAGTGTTTTTAACTGGATTATTAAAAAGAAGATAGTAGTTATAAAAAAAGAATCCATTTGGTGAATGTATTATTGGTAATCACTTATTAAAAACATATTTCTATTAAAGTGGTTCTTAATTTCTTAGATATAAAGCACCTGATATCTGGACCCAGCTTAACTTTTATTTTACAGATAAAAATGCATGGATGAAAATATATTACAATACTCAGTGAAGCCATTCTAATTTAGCCTGAAGAGATTTAAAATTCCCCGTAATGGCTTGCACTGCTACCGAGGAACACATGGACTGGAGCTCAACCAGATAACCACACACAGCATCCAGGCAGAGGTTTGTAAATCTTCTCCTGTAAAGGAAAAGACACTTGATCAGCTATTTATACATTCAGAAATATTTTCTTGTATAAAACTTCTTCACAACTTCTGCTAATCTTATTTACAATCCCACAGACGAGCAAAGGAATGTGTGATTAAATGACAAATAAATGAAAACAGAAGGGTTAGATGGACCATCACACAGTCATCCAATTTTCACTTGAAGATTATTACAATGAGAAGGAGGCAGTAAGGGTTGATTCTTACTAATACTGAAAATTCTTTTTTTTTTTAAAGAATATCTCTTGAGATGGCCAATAATATCAGAAAGATTTAATTAGAACTGCTTTCATCTTAGGTCACTAAATCAATGCAGAAGGATTTTAGAACTAATTTATAAATTATACCCTTTCACTTATAAAAGGACTTAGGAGAAGGGTTGAAAATGGACACAAAGTCCTACTTGTCATATGTGTTGATCAGTATCATTCAAATAGCTATTGCTCATGTACAGAAGAGCTTACATCTCCCAAACTTCTTTAATACCTTCTGCTATAATAGAGTATCTAATTCATAATTACCTCTCACAATTTAGAACTTGGCTAGGATTCTCAACATATCTTGTCAACAGTACATGTATACAATCCAAAAGGTGAAGTGGCTTCTTCATTCTGCTCCAGAATGGATCCTGTAAAGTAAGTATATAGCATGAATTGTAAGGCAAAGTATGTTGATTGATTTTAGTAATTTATGTTACCAGAAGGCTGGCGGTTCAAACCCACCAGCCACTCCTCGGAAGGAAGGTTGGGCATTCCGGGCATTCCGACTTCCGTAGTGATACTGCCCCGGAAACCCAAGGAGGAGTCGCTATGAATCGGGCCGACTCCATGGCAAATAACAACAATAACAACATGTTAGTTACAGCAGTCATCAAAGTCCAAGGTGAAATTTACTGCTATAAAAAAGCAATAGTGATTATGTGATTACTAAATTAAATATATGGCTTTGTTGTTGTTGTTGTTATGTGCCGTCGAGTCAAACCCGACTCATAGCGACCCCTCCTTGGGTTTCCGAGGCAGTATCACTACGGAAGTAGGATTGCCCAACCTTCCTTCCGAGGAGTGGCTGGTGGGTTTGAACCGCCAGGCATCTGGTTAGCAGGCAAGTGTCTTAGCCACTATGCTACCAGAGCTCCTAAATATATGGCTACAGTTAATATTTGAATGACACTGAAAACTGCATTGTGCTATTATTTAGAAAGACTATCTGCAGTATTAATCCACTTTGTAGAGCACATAAATTTCCTACTTAGAAATCTGGATGTGACACTTGAGATAAAAGACATGCTCTCAAGTTATACAGAATTACTCTGATACAGTAAAAAGAGAATCTTAATTCTAGCTCTGGCATCACCAGTTACCAGTCATCTATATGACTGAACAACTTATTTAACACGTCTGCCCTTTTGTTTTTGTAATATAAGATGAGAATATTACTACTTGCTTAATTCCATGATAGGCTTATGGTAAAGCTCAAATGAAATGCACACATAAAAGTGCCTTTTAAAGCATTATGAATGTTTTGATGATGTTACTATAAAATATACAATCTAGTTCAATAAGGGTTTATTTGTATTTTTTATCAAGATACAAATGATAAATATATAGTCTGATAACACTCAGCTAATGCAAAGAAGATCTTTAACCATTGATATTTTAGATGAGGTTAAAATGAGTAAACAGAAAAATAAAATGAGTAAGCATACAAGCAATCCCCAGATTAGGAATGAGATCCATTCCTGAGTGTGTCTTAAGTTGAATAGGTGCATACAGTTCTTTTTTTAGCCTTAGTTCAGTGCAAGAATAGAACTGAAGCCTCTTCAGTAATTTAAAAGCTGCATGTGCAGCAAGTAAAGGTAATTATGATAAAGAATTTGTTCCAAGTAGGGGCTGGTTCAGGGGTTGGTTCAATTGTTTCAGAGCAAGGGCAAATTTACTTTAACATTAAAGGGCAAATAGGAGTTGTCTTTAAGTTGGATGTTTCCTGTGAGGATTTACTGTATTGTTATATTGTTCTTTTCAAGTAAATGATGATTCATGACATAATGTGTTCAGATGACGTCTTAGTTTAGCCTATCACACCAGGAGTAAAATAACATATTATTATGTTTATATTCAAGGATAAGATTTCATTTTCATCAGCAAAGCACTCTTTAAAAAGTCTGAAGCAGGATCATCTGATACCAATGAAAAGGAGCAAATCTCTCCTACAACTTAGAATAAGTGATGAGATAATTACATGCATGCAATGAAAATACCCCACTGCTACCTCTAGAAGAATTTAATTAATTTTAACTAAGTAAATAAAATATTTTATTTCACTTAACATTTTTCTTACCCGTGATTTGAATAACTGATCGTACACTTCTAGTAGTCTAGGTAATGGCACTCCAATTTCATTCATTGTCTGTATTACAAAGCCTGCATCCCAGTTCAAAGTACAAACTTGCTGCTCTAAGAATTGTACAATAAAATCTGGGGAGGAAAAAATTGGAAATTAAGATTTTTAACTCTTGATAGTAAACAACTGACCTTATTTATAACTGAATAGTTTTAGGGAGTTATCTTTTGAAAACCAATTTTTAAAAAAGTTTTTATGAAAGGAACATACATATTAAAATACACAAATCTATAGAGACAGAAAGCAGACCAGTGGTTGCCTAGGGCTGAATGGGAAGGAAAGGGCAGTGAATGCTAATGGGTACAGGGTTTCTTTTTGTGGTGATGAAAATGTTCCAAAATGAGATTGTTGTGATTGTTGCACAATTCAGTGAATTATTAAAACTACTGCATTTTAAAGTTGTTAAGAAAAAAGTAAGACATATTTTAGAATTTGGAGAGAAAGGTAAAGGAAGAAAATAGAAGAAGCCATTCACAATCCCACTACGGGGGGGGGGGGGATTCCACTGATAATTAAAAAATATTTTATATTGAACATCCTTAATCTAAAAGCTTTTAGAAAAGCAGAGCTACTGCATCCTGATTTTAGAAATATTAAGTATGTTTTTTAAGGTTCTACTTCCCCAAAATTCTGTTATTTAACGGTTTTACCTATGGCCCTATTCTTGTTTTTTACTATCTTTCTTATCATAAATAAATCTTAAGTGCAACAAACCAATTTATATTTATAATACCTGAGAAGTGAGGCTGACTAATGAAAACCCATGGGCAAAAGGAATTACTAAATAAATAGCCAGTGAACTGGGTCTAAGTAGCATTTAGCATTCAAAGACTGTGTAAGCAACACAAATTCTAAACAGTCTTAACTCTGATCCAATTTGAAGTCCCTTTAAGTTTATCATAGAGAGTTTTATAGGGAAAGAAGTTCTCTTCCACTATGAACTTTATTGGCTCAGCAATTAATAATCTCAGCCAAGCAGAGATAACCACAAAAGGCAAAGTATGCAATGTGGCCTTTCTACTATTGAAAGTGTCAAGTGTTATGTACTTATAAAAATTTCTAAAGAAATGAACATTTGCTCTTTTTTCTGATCAATAAAATGGCACAAAAAGGGTACAGTTTTTTATACTGTACCTATAAGAAATAAGGGTATAAAGGTTTTACTTCAGAGCATAGTCCAAGCAATATGGCATAAGTCGAGAAATAGTCTATAATCACGTCTGCATCCTGATTTTTTTTCAAAAAGAAATTAATGTTATATTGTGAGCATTTTCATGTTTCTCAATGTTTCAATAATACAAAAATACTTAATATTCTACTTTATGACTGTACTCATGTTGCTTTTGTTGTTTTACAATAAAGAAAATATAGGCAAGTGGCTCATATTTCAACCATGAGAGCCACCTACATAACAATTAGTCAGTATATTTGGTTGAGAAAGTAGTTCAAATAATTGTATTTCTTAACATAACTACTTGCTATTTGAAAGAAAACATGCCATTAATACAGCAGAGCAGCTGGATCAATCACGGATTCCCCATCATAAAACACCAGCCATTTTTCTTTTCTCTTCACAAACAATATAAGGACTTACAGTCTATCAGCACTATCCCAAGATAGAGATACAAATTTGGAAGGTAATCAATGCAAGTTTCATACTCAGCTATTCAGCAATAAATTCTACTATTCTTTGGTGGCCATTCTTTCTAGAAAGGTAAAATTAAACTTTTAAGCTAACTAGTAACTAAGAAACTGTTTATTTCACTCTCAAGGAAAAAAAATTTCCTTATCAATGAAGAAAACTACTAAAATGGGGAAAATAGAGCACGACAGTCATAAGGTTACCACTTACCTAAAGGGAAGAAACGAGGTGTGCCAGCATATATTTTGCCGAGGAGCACAATCTTGAGACTAAGAGCATGCATTCTATCTGGGGAGCTCATTGCTACACTATCATTCAATTCTGTAAGGAAGAACATTGTCATTAAACCAAAAAGCCAAACTCACTGAAGTCAAGTTGATTCCAATTTCCAGCAACACTATAGGATAGAGGAAAACTGTTCCATAGAGTTTCCCAGGCTATAATCCATACAGAAGCAGATTGCCTATATTTTTCCTGTAGAGCAGCTAGTGCATTTGAACCATCGACCTTTCAATTAGCAGCTGAGCCCTTAACCACTGTGCCACCAGGGCTGCTCTGACTTATCATTAGAAACCAAACTTACTTTTAATGTGGAATGATTAAATTAGTAATTTTATTCTGTTATAAGGTTCAAAATACTCTAGTTCTAACATTCACATTAATGTAATTATTAGTAGATCCTGGGTTTCTGTTAGTGTCTGATATATTCTCATTTTGCCAGGACAGTGGTTATGAGATTCTGAGGGAAGCATTTCAGAATCCCTCATTAAGCAGCACAGAGTTCTTCCAAATAGTCCCTAGGGCTGCTCTCCCTCCATTACACTCCACTTGTTGTTGTTGTTGTTATGTACCACTGAGTTGGCCCCAACTCATAGCAACCCCTCCTTGGGTTTCCGAGGCAGTATCACTACGGAAGTAAATTGCCCAACCTTCCTTCCGAGGAGTGGCTGGTGGGTTTGACTCGTCAGCCTTCTGGTTAGCAGTCAAGTGCCTTAGGCACTATGCTACCAGAGCTCCTACACTCCACTTAGGTAAATCCAGTATCCACGGGCCCTAGATGTCTGAGCCTCTAACAGCTGCGTAGCTCTACCAAGTTACAAAAGAATGTGTGGTAATATACCTGTTATTGAACACTTACCTTTCTCTATGATATCTTGCCAAAGTTTCTGCACCAATATAGGGTCTGAATAACCAGCACAATGAATTATTGCAAGTTTACATTCTGCAAGTTTAAATGGGT
>NW_006921887.1:805881-806719 GCF_000298275.1 Orycteropus afer afer
CTTAGTTATATCCATTAGCTCAGAATCCAGCTGAGAAATTGCATCCTGAACAGAAGAATGGTGGGAATACTGCCTTTGCAATGTCTCTTGTATCTGAAGCTGGATCCTGGCAACCTAGTTTAAGGAGAAAAAAAGGAAGTCTTACTGTGTTTATAATGAATCAATAGATATTTAAAAGAATGATTCCTAGTATCTAAGTTTGTGAAAATCAAAACAATACATAACTAAAGACCTTTATCTTAATAGACTTTTATCGAAACATACTAGATTTCACAGGAAATAAACTGTGGCAGAGTCCTTGCTTTCCATCACTATCTGTTCCATTCATGATTGTAGCTAGACAAACCGCTAGACTATACTCCCCCGCCTTGCTTTCAGGAAGGTATGGCTGTATAAGAAGTTCTGTCCAGTGTGACATGAGTAGAAGTGCACCACTTCTGGACAGGGGTGCTTAAGAAGGTCAACATGCATCCTATTGCTGTTGTTTGCTGTCAAGTCAATTCTGACTCATAGTGACCCTATAGGATAGAGCAGAACTGCCACAGACTATAATCTTTATGGAGCAGATCTCCAGGCCTTTTCTCCTACACAGCTGCTGTTGGGTTTGCAATGCTGATCTTTTTGTTAGCAGTGCAATGCTTAAACACTGTACCACCAGGGCTCCTTTAATGTGCTTCTTACATGCTCTCTTCCCCCACTCCTTCCCCTAAAAGGATAAAGGTAAGGCCCTAGGGAAAGGTTGTTGTTGTTGTTGTTAAGTGCCGTCGAGTCGTTTCCGACTCATAGCGACCCCATGCACAGCAGAACGAAACACTGCCCGATCCCGCGCCAGCCCCAC